>NC_041380.1:288251773-288293536 GCF_002162155.2 Triticum dicoccoides | reverse complement strand
CCGTTGGACATCGTGGCCCGGCCACGCCCTGGCCGCGCGCGCGCACGCACTCGCGCACCGGCGCCTCGCTCGCGCCCAGCGCCCGCGGCGGCCGCGCCCTCCCTGGCACGCGCACGCCGCCCCTTGCTCTCCCCCACCCCCGCGCGCCAACTGTCGTCGCTGCCCCTGTCTACGCCTCCGACGCGCTCGCGCAGGCGCCACGCCTTTCGCCCGTCGGCGTCGTCGCTCCTCGCGTGCTGCTCGCCGTCCACCGCTGCTTGCCGCGCCCTACCTCTGCAGCCAGCGCCGCTACGCCTCGCGCTCGCCCGCTCCTCCCGCTGGCCGCCCTTTGCTTCCCCTGCTTTCCGCAGCCGCCGGCGACCCAGCGCCTCCACTGGCCTGGGCGAGGGCCCAAACGGGCTGACGCCCGCACTGCCCGCCAGCGCCCGTGCCCGTTAGGGCCCTCTAGCCCATTGACGGCCGGGCCCCATGCCACAAAATGTTTTAATCAAAAAAAAAGAATCCAAAAAATAAAATAAATAATAAATAAATACTTAATCAATTAAAGAATTAATTAACTTAATTAATTCTGATTAGATTAACCTAATCAATTAATTAAACTTATTTAATCCTGCTTAATAAAACCCTAATTAACATGTTAGTCTATGACAGGTGGGTCCCACTGGACCCACAACCTAGGTTTGACTCTGGTCAGCTGGGTTTGACCTTCTGACGTCATGGTGATGTCATGCTGACATCACCTTTTACTGTTCTGGATAATATTCGATTTAAATAATAAAGTAAATTTCAAAAATGCATAAAACTTTGATAAATCATAGAAAATAAATCGTAGCTCGAATGGGAAAACTTTGTACATGAAAGTTGCTCAGAACGACGAGACGAATCCGGATACGCAGTCCGTTCGTCCGCCACACACCCCTAGCATATCGACTTTCCCCCTCCGTTCATCTGTCCGAAAACGCGAAACACCGGGGATACTTTCCCGGATATTTTCTCCCTTCGCCGGTATCACCTATCCCCGTGTTAGATTACCCCTGGCACCGCGTATTGCCTTGTTATATTTTGTGTGATGCTTTGTTGCTTCGTATTTACTGTTTCTTCTCCCTCTTCTTCTCCGATAGACCCTGAGACCGGCGCCGCTGCTACCCAGTACGACTACGGTGTTGACGACCCCTCCTTCTCGGCTGAGCTTCCAGGCAAGCCCCCCCTTGATCACCAGATATCGCCTATTCCTTCTCTATACTGCTTGCATTAGAGTAGTGTAGCATGTTACTGCTTTCGGTTAATCCTATTCTGATGCATAGCCTGTCATTGTTGCTACAGTTGTTACCCTTACTTGCTATCCTACTGCTTAGAATAGGATGCTAGTGTTCCAACAGTGGCCCTACTCTCTTGTCCGTCTGCCATGCTATACTACTGGGCCGTGATCACTAGGGAGGTGATCATGGGTATATACTATATACTTTATATACATGACACATGTGGTGACTAAAGTCGGGTCAGCTCGTTGAGTACCCGCAAGTGATTCTGATGAGGGGGTTGGAAGGACAGGTGGCTCCATCCCGGTAGAGGTAGGCCTGGGTTCCTGACGGCCCCCGACTGTTACTTTGTGGCGGAGCGACAGGGCAGGTTGAGACCACCTAGGAGAGAGGTGGGCCTGGCCCTGGTCGGCGTCCGCGGATACTTAAAAATAACACGCTTAACGAGTTCTTGGTATTTGATCTGAGTCTGGCCATTTGGTCTATATGCACTAACCAACTACGTGGGAAAGTTATGGGCACTCGATGTCGTGGTATCAGCCGAAGCCTTCGTGACGTCAGCGACTGAGCGGCGCGCGCCGCATTGGACCGTAAGCTCGTGCTTGTATTAAGGGGGCTAGGTCTGCTTCTGGCCGTGTACGCAATGTGCAGGTGTGCAATGGGCGATGGGCCCAGACCCCCGCTCTGACCTCTCTGTTGTGCCTAGGTAGGGCTGCGACGTGTTGATCTTACGAGGCCGGGCATGACCCAGGAAAGTGTGTCCGGCCAAATGGGATCGAGCGTGTTGGGTTATGTGGTGCACCCCTGCAGGGAAGTTTATCTATTCGAATAGCCATGATCTTCGGTAACAGGACGACTTGGAGTTGTACCTTGACCTTATGACAACTAGAACTGGATACTTAATAAAATGCACCCTTCCAACTGCCAGATATAATCCGGTGATCGCTCTCTAACAGGGCAACGAGGAGGGGATCGCCGGGTAGGATTATGCTATGCGATGCTACTTGGTGAACTTACCATCTAGTCTCTTCTACATGCTGCAAGATGGAGGCTGCCAGAAGCGTAGTCTTCGACAGGATTAGCTAGCCCCCTCTTATTCTGGCATTCTGCAGTTCAGTCCACCGATATGGCCCTTTACACATATACTCATGCATATGTAGTGTAGCTCCTTGCTTGCGAGTACTTTGGATGACTACTCACGGTTGCTTTTCTCCCTCTTTTCCCCCTTTCCCTTCTACCTGGTTGTCGCAACCAGATGCTGGAGCCCAGGAGCTTGGCACCACCGTCGACGACGACTTCTACTACACCGGAGGTGCCTACTACTACGTGCAGGCCGCTGACGACGACCAAGAGTAGTTTAGGAGGATCCCAGGCAGGAGGCCTGCGCCTCTTTCGATCTGTATCCCAATTTGTGCTAGCCATCTTATGGCACCTTGTTTAACTTATGTCTGTACTCAGATATTGTTGCTTCCGCTGACTCGTCTATGATCGAGCACTTGTATTCAAGCCCTCGAGGCCCCTGGCTTGCACTATGATGCTTGTATGACTTATTTATGTTTTAGAGTTGTGTTGTGATATCTTCCCGTGAGTCCCTGATCTTGATCGTACACGTTTGCGTGCATGATTAGTGTACGATTGAATCGGGGGCGTCACAGGTTAGGTGTGTGTTTGGTTCAAGCCACATCTTAGGCAAGCCACACTATGTTACCACATCACATACACTCAAAAAGTGTGGCAAGATTCTCTTAGGCGTGCCAACTTGTGGCTCACATTTTGAAGAACTAACCCTTTCGCAAGTTTGGCAATATTGTATGGCAAAGTGTGGCACTCCTAGGCCTAGAACCAAACAACCCTTCCTTGTTGCTGTGTGGCCTAGGATTGCATTTAGTCATTCAGTACAATGCTTCTTGCTATGTAGCCTCAGATATGTTAGATATGGCCCTAGTTAACCTACCAATAAATGTGTTAAAAATATATTCAGTTAAATGTCTGATTCAATGATTAATCCCTTATCAGCCCCCGGCCTATATGGTACCAGCTACCAATATCCTGAACAGTGAGTATATATAAGCCATGGGATGAAACTAACCTCGATGGTAAGCAACAGATGTTCCCAATATTGTACTCTGTAAGTACATCTAAAGGCATGTTAAGCACAAACAGGCTAAACATCAACCAAATATATCCATGGTAGAGAACATAATCTCCAAATGATAGCTTCATGGTGAAGGTTTAAGCATGCTAGTTAAGAAAAATAAGAAGTGGAAAGGTGTGTTATTAACTACAACATGCCTAATATTTAAAAACAAGCAAACATAGTCATTCAAAATTGTATTGTGCAGGTCTAAGTACACTAGTTATTGTTAAATCAAATGAAAAGGTGTGTTAAATACTCCCCCGGTCCTTTTTACTCTGCATATAAGAATTGTCTGAAGTCAAACTTCATAAAGTTTAACCTTATTTATATGAAAAAAATATCAACATCTACCATGCTAAAGTTCTACAATATGAAAATTTAAGTCATGACACATCTACCGATATTGATTTCATATTGTGAATGTTGGTATTTTTTCTATAAAGTTGGTCAAACATTACGAGGCTTGACTTTAGATAAATCTTATATGCGAACTAAAAAGGACCGGAGAGAGTACAACATGCTTAACAACAACCAAATATAGTCATTCATAGAGCTATTGTTAAAATTGGTATTGATGAAATTGAACTGCACATTTCATACTAGCACATATAGAACATCACATTGTGAATAGCTGAAATAAACAAGGCATACTACGAACAACCAAAGATGGCAATTGAAACTGGACATATGCTAACTACAAACAACCGAACAACCAAAAACCATAGAAATAAACAAGGCGTAATGCAAGCAACCAAATATAGCAATAAATACTGAACATGTTCTCACTACAAAAGGGGATCGAGAAAACAAATCATGGGATACCCCTGGTGAAGAGGCACGACAAAACAAATCATGGGTTTCCTCACTTGTCACAGATTGGCTCCTCCTTGTGGTCGCTGTCGATGAGGTCTGACTTGGTAGCTGAGGATCCCAAGCCAGTGTAGCAGAACGTGTCCTTCAGAAATGACAAAAGGCGCTCCATGGCGATGAAGGATGGAAAATTCTTCATAACAAGTCGTAGGAGATCGGCGGCAGGGCCATGGATGAGATCGACGGTTGTCAAACATGAGGGGCTGGGGGTGGGCAACTTAACCTGTGACATAGCCCACGTCAAGCCATCGCTGTCAACGACCTCGATGTTGTAGCCGACGTCCGTGACATGCTAGAATACTCTAGGCCGCTAATTGAAAGGCTGTGTCCAGTCATCGTTGTCAGCTTCATTGGCGGCCACCTCGCCGACGTCGGGTGAAGAGGCCGCTATAAAGCTCTTTTGGGCCATTCGTTCCTCGAGCTCCCCAGGAAGCGTATCCGCGCTTAGGCTACGACGCTCTGGAGTGGGGAGGGAGGTGGGAATGGGGATCTGTGGGTAAGGGGTGTTTCACATGCGTCATCTAAGAAACTTAGGGCGGGGAGGGTATGTATATCGGTGGGTAACCTGCACAGGACAACCGGCAGAGGTTGACGATGGAGGCGGCGCGGCGGCGACCTAGCTAGGTTTGGAAACAGGGAGGGGTGGTGTGTATGTGTGTGAACGGGGGATTTGGGGTGAGCGAAGTGTTGGGGATCGTAGCAGAAATTTAAAATTTTCTACGCATCACCAAGATCAATCTATGGAGTAATCTAGCAACAAGGGGAAGGAGAGTGCATCTACATACCCTTGTAGATCACTAAGCGGAAGCATTGCAAGAACGCGGATGAAGGAGTCGTACTCGTAGCGATTCAGATCGCGGTTGATTCCGATCTAAGCACCGAACCACGACGCCTCCGCGTTCAACACACGTGCAGCCCGGTGACGTCTCCTACGCCTTGATCCAGCAAGGGGAGAAGGAGAGGTTGGGGAAGACTCCGTCCAGCAGCAGCACGACGGCGTGGTGGTGGTGGAGGAGCGCGGAACTCCAGCAGGGCTTCGCCAAGCACTGCGAGAGACGAGGAGGGAGAGAGGTAGGGCTGCGCCAAGAGGGAGATTATCTCGTGTGTGTTGCACCCCCCAATACCTCAAGTATATATAGGGGAAGGGGAGGGGCTGCGCCCCCATCTAGGGTTCCCTCCCTAGGGGTGGCGGCAGCCCCAAAACCCATCTAGGGTTGCGGCCAAGGGGGAGAGAGAGAGGAGGCACACCTAGGGTGGGCCTTAAGGCCCATCTGCCCTAGGGTTTGCCCCCCTCCCCTCTAGGAGGCGCCTTGGGCCTTGGTGGGAGGCGCCCCAGCCCACCTAGGGGCTGGTCCCTTCCCACTATTGGCCCATGTAGGCCTCCGGGGCTGGTGGCCCCTCCTGGTGGACCCCCGGACCCTTCCGGTGGTCCCGGTACACTACCGGTGATGCCCGAAACATTTCCGGTTGCCAAAACCATACTTCCTATATATTAATCTTTACCTCCGGACCATTCCGGAACTCCTCGTGACGTCCGGGATCTCATCCGGGACTCCAAACAACATTCGGTAACCGCGTACATACTTTCCCTATAACCCTAGCGTCATCGAACCTTAAGTGTGTAGACCCTACGGGTTCGGGAGTCATGCAGACATGGCCGAGACAACTCTCCGGTCAATAACCAACAGCGGGATCTGGATACCCATGTTGGCTCCCACATGCTCCACGATGATCTCACCGGATGAACCACGATGTCAAGGATTTAATCAATCCCGTATACAATTCCCTTTGTCTAGCGGTATAGTACTTGCCCGAGATTCAATCGTCGGTATCCCGATACCTTGTTCAATCTCGTTACCGGCAAGTCTCTTTACTCGTTCCGTAACACATCATCCCGTGATCAACTCCTTGGTCACATTGTGCACATTATGATGATGTCCTACCGAGTGGGCCCAGAGATATCTCTCCGTTTACACGGAGTGACAAATCCCAGTCTCGATTCATGCCAACCCAACAGACACTTTCGAAGATACCTGTAGTGTACCTTTATAGCCACCCAGTTACATTGTGATGTTTGGCACACCCAAAGCACTCCTATGGTATCCGGGAGTTGCACAATCTCATGGTCTAAGGAAATGATACTGGACATTAGAAAAGCTTTAGCATACGAACTACACGATCTTGTGCTAGGCTTAGGATTGGGTCTTGTCCATCACATCATTCTCCTAATGATGTGATCCCGTTATCAACGACATCCAATGTCCATGGTCAGGAAACCGTAACCATCTATTGATCAATGAGCCAGTCAACTAGAGGCTTACTAGGGACATGGTGTTGTCTATGTATCCACACATGTATCTGACTTTCCTATCGATACAATTCTAGCATGGCTAATAAACGATTATCATGAACAATGAAATATAATAATAACCAATTTATTATTGCCTCTAGGGCATATTTCCAATAGTCTCCCACTTGCACTAGAGTCAATAATCTAGTTCACATCGCCATGTGATTAACACTCACAGGTCACATCGCCATGTGACCAACATCCAAGAGTCTACTAGACTCAATGATCTAGTTCACATCACTATGTGATAAACACTCAAAGAGTTCTGGGTTTGATGATGTTATGCTTGTGAGAGAGGTTGTAGTCAACGGGTCTTGCCATATTCAGATCCCTATGTATTTCGGAAAACTTTATGTCATATCGTAGATGCTGCTACCACGTTCCACTTGGAGCTATTCCAAATTGTTGCTCCATTATACGTATCCGGTATCTCTACTCAAAGCTATCCGGATAGGTGTTAAGCTTGCATCGACGTAACTCTTTACGTCGAACTCTTTATCACCTCCATAACCGAGAAACATTTCCTTATTCCTCTAAGGACAATTTTGACCGCTATCTGGTGATCCAGTCCTAGATCACCTTTGTACCCTCTTGCCAGACATGTGGCAAGGCACACATCAGGTGCGGTACTCAGCATGGCATACTGTATAGAGCCTATGACAAGAGCATAGGGGACGACCTTCGTCCTTCCTCTTTCTTCTGCCGTGGTTAATCTTCGAGTCTTACTCAACTTCACACCTTACAACTTACTCCCTCCGTTCCAAAATACTTGACCCCCACTTGTCTACATATGGATGTATCTATACTTGTTTAGTGTCTAAATACATCCATCTCTAGACAAATGAAAGTCATCTAATTTGGAACGGAGGGAGTAGGTAAGAACCTCTTCTTTGACTGATCTATTTTGAACTCCTTCAAAAACATGTCAAGGTGTGCGTTCTTTGAAAGTATCATCAGGCGTTTTGATCTATCTCTATAGATCTTGATGCCCAATATGCAAGCAGCTTTATCCAGGTCTTCCTTTGAAAATCACTCTTCAAACAACCGTTTATGCTTTCCAGAAATTCTACATTATTTCGGATCAACAATATGTCATCCACATATACTTATCAGAAATGTTGTAGTGCTCCCACTCACTTTCTTGTAAATACAAGTTTCTAGCAAACATTGTATAAATCTAAAAGCTTTGATCACTCTATCAAAGCATGTATTCTGACTCCGAGATGCTTGCTCTAGTCCATAGAAGGATTGCTGGAGCTAGCATACCTTTTAGCATCCTTAGGATCGACAAAACCTTTTATTGTATCACATACAACCTTTTCTTATGGAAACTGCTAAGAAAACTTGTTTTGACATCCATCTGTCAGATTTCATAAGCGAAAAATATAGCTAATGCTAACATGATTCCGACGGACTTAAGCATCGCTACGGGTGAGAAATTCTCATCGTAGTCAACTCCTTGAACTTGTGAAAAGACTCTTTCCCACAAGTCGAGCTTCATAGACAGTAACATTACCGCCCACGTCCATCTTCTTCTTAAAGATCCATTTATCTCAATGGCTTGCCGATCAACGGGCAAGTCCACCAAAGTCCATACTTTGTTCTGATACATGGATCCTATCTCGGATTTCATGGCTTCTAACCATTTGTCGGAATACGGGCTCACCATCGCTTCTCCATAGCTCGTAGGTTCATTGTTGTCTAACAACATGATATCTAAGACAGGATCACTGCACCACTCAGGAGTAGCACATATCCTTGTCGACCTACGAGGTTCGATAGCAACTTGATCCGAAGCTTCATGATCACTATCATTAACTTCCTATTCAACAGACATAGGCGCCACAGAAAACATCTTTCTGTGTTGCATCACTTTCTGGTTGTGTCACAGCCCTAGAAATCTTTTTGTAATTAGTGGCATTGCATCCATGCATCATTTTCATTTTCAATTAATCTTGAAATGGGGATGCTTAAACCCTAGCACCAAATGAATTCAACTAGGGTCAAAATAAAATCTTTTTCATTGAACTCAAAATGGCCTCTAAAAATGTTCAACATTTTTGGATTGAGGTGGAAGCATCTACCAAAAAATATTTACATTTTTGCAGGACATATTTGGGCTTTGAATTAATTCAAACATATTTGATTTGGAGCTATTTAAATGATATATATATATATATATATATATTTTAAGTGCTCCAAAAATGCTGGAAGTTGTTATGGGTCATTAGAATAACTCAGATAGCACCCCTAATCATTTCCAGGATTTTATTAAATGGTTTAGTATTTTACTAAACCAAAACAGAATAAAAGAAATAGAAAAACAGAATCAGCAGAGAGAGAGAGAACAACACCTGGTCCTCTTACCTGGCACCCACCAAAGCCCACCTGGCTGGCCCAGCTGGCCAGCCCAGCCCACTGGCCTCCCCCCTGTCGTCTTCCTCGCGACAGAAGGACGCCGGGCGTGTGCCCCGTGCACGCGGCCACGCGCTCCGGCCACCTCCTGCTTGCCGCACCCCCTCGACGCTTGGACGCCTCTGGGAGACGCCACGACACCCCCCGGACCCTCTCATTCTCTCCCAACCTCTTTCCCCTCCTCTGCTCTCTCTCCCCCTCGCGCACCGTAGCGCCGCCGAGCACCACCACGGCCACCGCCTCCCCCTCGCTTCCCCGACTGGCTCAAGAGCTCCGCCTCGTCGCCCTGGACCTCTCCGCTGACCCACGTGACTCCAAACGCCGCCGAACGCCGTCGTCGCCCTCGTCTTCAACCTCGGGCACCCGAGCCGTCTCTGGTCGATTCGGTGCCGCTAGGACCTCCCCGAGCTCGCTGACCCCCTCTTCGGCACCGTTGTGAGCTCCTACGCCCCTCGCCCCTCTCCCTGTCGACGCGTTCGTCCTCTAGCCCCGATCCCCAACCATGACCGAGCATCTCGCCGCCGGCCATGGCGTAGCCGTGGCCACAGCCGCGCAAGCTCGCAGCCGAGCACCCCAACGTGCTCAGGGCAGCCCTAGGATCCTAACTCGACCAACCTCTGCTCCATTCGTCCATCGTAGCGACGAATCCGTTGTCACCCGAACTCCGGCCGCCGCGGAAGTGGACACCGCTGTCGCTCTAGGTCGTCTCCGACGACCCCACTAGCATCAGCCGACACGCACGAGGCCCAGGGTTCCAACGGTGCCATCCGCGCCTCGAACCGTGGCCGGAGCAACGTTCCCGACACCTCCGCCGTGCGGAATGGTTGCCGCCAGCCAGATTCCGGCAAGGCCGATGTGGCGACATCATTTGTTGCTAATGAGCCCACTAATGACCCCTCTAGAGCCACTGACGTGAGGGACCCTGTGACTAATTAGGTTAGTCTAATTTTCTGTTAGGATTAGTACTAATACGTGAGGACCCCACGTGTCAGCTTTGACTTCGATCAAGTCAACGTTGACTGGTCCCACTTGTCATCCACCTAACCCAGCTCTGTGAGACTGACTAGTGGGACGCACTGGTCAGGTTTGACCTGGACCTGGCGTGTTGACCTGCTGAGGTCAGCACGACATAATGCTGATGCAATAATGTAATTTCTGGATTTATTTCTATTCAGGAAATCCCAGAAAATGTTACTCCCTCCGTTTGTTTTTATAAGGCGTTCAGACAACTTGCTTTGTGCTGTTTTTGAACAGTGTCTGAAAGTCTAAAACGTCTTATAAAAACAAACAGAGGTAGTATTAACTTCTAAAAATCATATAAATCAACCGTAGCTCAAAATGAAATAAATTATATATGAAAAATTATCAGAAAAATTCAAGGAATCTGAATACGGCATTTTCATGCATGTTTGAACAACTTAACCTCACTGTTTAGTCCAAAACATGATAATGCACTATTTGAATTCATAGTTTGAATTTGAATTTGAACCTTGAGTTCAAATCAACCCAAACCTTTCTGCTACTAGTTGCATTAGCTCAAATCCCATCATATTGCCATGTCATGATCATGCATCATATTGTTGCATTGCATTGATTGTGTTCCCTCTTGTTTGCCGGTGGTTGTTCCCCCTCGGTAGGTGTATGTTTTGGCGATGAGTTCGATGACACCGATGAAGAGCTTTACTATCTTCAGAAGTGCCAGGCAAGCAAAAACCCCTTGTCCATTCCGATACAAACCCACTCTCTCGCTCCTGCTCTCTTTTACTGCATTAGGACAACAACGATTCAACTGTTACATGCTGCGGTAGTTGAACCCTTTTCCTTTGCATGGCCTGTCATTGCCACAGTAAATAGATGAAACTCACTAGCATGAGTAGGAGTTGTTTGAGCCCCGATGTGCCTACTCATTCATGTTTGCTTGTCATGCCTGCTATTGCTTAGAGTTGTGTCAGGTCTGATTCATCGGGAATGAATTGGAATGGTGATGAACATGTCCTACCGTTGAGAGCTAAGTGTGTGAACACGATTTGGTAAAGGTAGCGGTGAGAGGCCATGTAGGAGTACATGGTGGGTTGTCTCATTGAAACCGTCCTCAGGAACTGAGTTCTGTGTCTGTGATCCATGAACAGCTACTACCACTCATTGGGATCCTTAATTGACCCTCTCGGCTTCTTGATCACCCTAGTACTCTGTCCAGGAGTTGCAACTAGTTTCTGGTGTTTATAGGTTATGTGTTGGTGGCGTGCGTAGCGCTGACCCTAGGGGTGGGCTATGTTGCGGTAGATACACCATGGCACGGTGTACCGGGCGCCCGTTTAGTGTCTCGGGAACCCTGTTCACATCGTTCGGGGCCGTATGTGGAAACCTCGGCCGGACTCCCTACGGATGGAACCTGGATAGGCGATAAACCTGGACTAGAGACTTAAGTGTTTAGGTAGGCCGTGGCCGACACCCTCGCCAGGCTTCCGCTTGAAGGTTGCCGAGATACATGACGTGTATATGGTGGTAAGTGGTGGGAGCGTGTGTGAAGAAGTACACCCCTGCAGGGTTAACATTATCTATTCGAATAGCCGGATTCCTCGGATATGGAAACTTGGACCCCTTGCATAGTTCATAGACAAGTGAAAGTGGATACTCTAAAACTCGCAAGATAAGCGTGAGTGCTATGGATGGCGTTCTCGCAGGGAGACGGGAGCGGATCCATAGTGGTGTATTGATATGGTGAATTTGTGGACTCGTGTGCGCCACCTCAAACGAGTTACTTGAAGTCGTAGTTCAGGTTAGCCACTGAGTCAAAGCGGGCTTGCTGCAGTTAAACTCCACCACCCCCTTATTGATACCGATGCATATGTAGATAGTTCTGATGTAAGTCTTGCTGGGTACATTTGTACTCATGTTTGCCTATTTTATGTTTTGCGGAGAGATGTCAGTCTTGCTAGTAGTTCCGTGTGGACTTCGACGTTTAGCTTGATACCTCAGCTACGATCTTGTGCCCTCGGCAGGATCTGGTAGATAGTCAGGCTTCTTAGCCTTTTTCATTTGTAGATGTCTGTACTCAGACATGTTAAGCTTCCGCATGTGCTTTGCATTGTATGCTATGATTGTTGGGTCATGAGACCCATGTTTGTAATATCTCGCTCCTCGGAGCCTAATGAATAAATACTTGAGTTGTAGAGTTATGTTGTGATGCCATGTTGTATTTACACATATCGAGCATATTGTGTGTATGATTGAAATGCTTGGTATGTGTGGGATCCGACAATCTAGTTGTTTATCCTTGGCAGCCTCTCTTATGGGGAAATGTAGTCAAGTGCTTCCATGAGCCATAGTAGTCCGCTATAGCCCAGTTCACGGGAGTCCTGCTAGCCCAGCACTACTGCTCAGGACACTTGACTGGCCGGCATGTGTTTCACTTCGTTCCTGTGTCTGTCCCTTCGGGGAAATGTCACGCGGTGACATCCGAAGTCCTGCCTATCCTGCTACAGCCCGGGTTCCCGGAGTCCTGTTAGCCCAGTGCTACAGCCCGGATTCACACGCTGCTGACCGATATGCTCGATGTGATTCATGTATGCCTGTCCCCATAGGTTAGTGCCGCTTTGGGTTCACGACTAGCCATGTCGGCCCGGGTTCTCTATCATATGGATGCTAGCGACACTATCATATATGTGAGCCAAAAGGCGCAAATGGCCCCGGGCCATGGTAAGGCGACACCCGTGGGAATACCGTGCGTGAGGCCGCAAAGTGATATGAGGTGTTACCGGCTCGATCGATGTGACTTGGAATCGGGGTCCTGATAGCTTTGGTATCAGAGCCTGACTGCCTGTAGGATTACCAAGGCAAACTGGTCGAAGTCGAGTCTGGAAATGCTTTAGTTATGTAAGGGAATTGATTGTGGAAGGGAACGTAAGGCTCTTTTTACTCCTTATACCTCATGCCCTCTAATCTGAGTCATCCTCTTCTTTTCTACGGGAATTAAGAACTAGGCCTTCTCATCTATCTATCAGGATGACGTGTTACTAATCCATAGACTTATAGAATTGATAGTTTCAAGCTTCAGTTCCGTTCCTACTACTTCCATACGTTGACAGTTGATCTCAGAACCTTGATATTGTGTTGTTGAGTGGTTATGCCACCATTTTGCAGGATGTCTCAAATCATTTTGAGCATTTACAGCCGTTATGCTGTCCGAGTCATCCCAGGTTTCCAAACAATCTATTGCATTTGCAAGATCCTTTCCCTCTGGTTTTCGATGTTCCTCTAGGCCAGGTTAATCACACTAATTGTGAGTTAAGGTATTCTATTGCCTCGACATATATGTTGGAATTATTATTATGACCCTAGATGTCTTAGAGTGCCACCTAGTAATCGAACCATGTTTTGCGTTTCCAGTGTGATGATTCTGGCCATTATTCTTGAAAGCATTCCGTGATGCCATTTAGTTAGTAGGCATTCTATTCCTGGGTTTTGAACCCGAGACTCACCCTACTTGCTTCATGTTGATAGTGTTTGCTAGTTCCTTAGGACATTAGTAAACCTTGTGATAGACCTCGAGGTTCGTGGTACATCATTCTTCCAGTACCATGAACCAATATGGCAGAAGTTCTTGAACCAAAGATCACGACCAGAGCTCTTGATGAGTTCTCGATTCTATATTGTGACTCTGCCAGTTCTACCCTTCTGCATGGGTTATCCGGAAGAATTATGTTGAACTCGTTCGACATGCTAATCTATGCATCTACAACTCAGAAAGATATATGTTCCTTTGAGTTGTCCCTCTTTAGCTGTTATCTGACCTTCGTCTGTCAATTGTTGATCAAGAGTAATTGTGCATCCGTGTTATCGATGTTTATTATTCTTGTGGTCCGTCAAGCCATCCTATTCCAGAATGACTAGGTGAAACAAACTCCAGAACCTCATCCATATCCAGGATTGTGTCAAAACAATTGTATTCCGCAGATCAAAATGCCAATCCAGCTTTTGCTTTGCTCTACCTTGGAGTGTTACCATCTTTATGTCAGGAGTGTCATGAGAATTGCACCACCTCTTATGAATTCTTGATGCAGTAATACTTCTTGCCATCATTGTTCATTCCTCGGTCCCGTGTTATTGAAACCGGAGTGCCAACAAGTGTACTGTGATGTGCGAAATCAATACTCCTAGCAACTCCGTTGCTTGGTAGTTAATGGACAATACTCTCATTCTTAGCGTGTTGGTTATTGAATCATCATCCTAAGATTGATCGTGCTACCTAGACCTTATTTCTGGTGCACTCTTTGTTCTTTGTGTTAGGATTGAATCCCTTGCTCTTATGATCATGTCGTCTTGCCTTGAGAAGCAGGATTGTTCCCGAGCTTAATAACATATCGGTGGTTCGTGATTTTCCGAATGTCTTCTCGGAAGTGTTACCAGGTTGTCACCTGACCGCTATGTTGAGTTCGTGATCAAGTTGGTTTTCTTATAAACCACCCTTCTCCAAGAACCTGTGTAGGATATCACTGAGCTAGTTGGTTGAGCTAGAGAACAACTTGGAGAGTTGGAAGATGAAAGCTTGTCCCGCTTAGTTCATCTCCAAAGGGATATCCTTGTGTGTTGTGTGTGTGTTGAAGAAAGATGATATCTTCATCGATTGTTCCTCATGATCAGTTGTTGGATCTATCTGTCTTGTCAAAACTTTGACTTGAGTATGGGCTATCCCCAAGTCAAATCAGAACCAACGATGTTCGTAATGTTGTCTTACTCGTGGTTCATCCCTTGAGCATACACTGTTACATCTTTTGGTCTGACCAATGCTATCACCGTGTTCACATGATGGTGGAAGTCCAGTTATATGGAAATTCCGATGAGTTGCTATTGGGCCCATCAGCAGCATCTTGTCTCCCCCATGATTCGTGTTAAACATTAAGCTAGTGTTGGAAACTTTGTAAACAATGCCTTCATGTTCCGTTCATGAAGCATATGTTTGGATGAAAGAAGTGACTTCCTCTCATTCATGTGCATTCGATGCAAGTTGCCGCCGTGAATTTGAGAGAGTTAGTTTTGCTTCCTTTGGAATCGTCCCAAGTCAGTCATGCATGTGCAAAGTATACTATGGTTTGGTAGATTAATTACCTCCACTCCATATGAATTCCGTAGCCCACCAAGCCACTGATTGACTTGTTCTACGTAAAGAAGTCTAATTTAAGTGCACAGGACTTTGATATCCTTGATGATGGTTCCCAACCAGGACTCGGTAGTGTTTCATTGTAAGACCGCCATGTGGTCATGCTTGTCTGGGACAGCGTGTTCACGTATGTTTAGCAGAACCAGCTCATGTTTTGGAGCTTACTACCATAGTCCATTTCCTGAGAATCTCGCAATGTCATCTCGTCGATTTGTGTTGCAAACTTTCATTGTATTTCTAGACTTGATGAGTCTGGGATATCGTGTTACCAACCAGATCTGAATCTCGGGCAGATATGATGGTTGGAATTTTTCCAAGATCTATGATGTAGGCCCCGACAAGGCTGATGTTCTGGCCGACACACCTAGCCAGAAGGTCTATCATTGTAGTAACTTGATTGAGTTATTTGACCATCTTCTCCATGAGGATTTAGTGCAACTTATTCTAGGAGTTGTTCCTTGGGGGTTCTTGTGCTCTTAGTTTCTTCAGTTATTCTATAACTACTCAAAAGTGGAATCACTTTGAGTTTTTCTCCAGTTACTAGAATCATTCCCAGCATTTGCATTTTGTTTCCAGCTTGCACCCGCCTTTGTGCCATTTTACTACGGTCTGCCTTCTCAGTAATTTTTAATTTAGGATCATCCTCAAAATGGGCTTACCCTAGGCCCTATCCTTTTTCGATGATAAGAAGAAATCATCCATTGTGTTGTCTTCAACAAGGTAGTCCACATCATCCATTCTGGTATGGGTATGCCATTCCTTCGAATTCTTTCACAAGATCATTTGTGATTGCCTTAGGCTGGTACAAAGAATTTCAATGATCTTGTACCAAAAGTAATTCTTTTTGCCACTTAAGGGAATATTTGTGCGAGTCACCTTCCTTAAGATGTCTCGTTGTGGTATCATGGCAACCCAACTCCTCGCTACGTTGACACCGTTCACCACCCTCCTAGGTGTGGGAATTCTGCTACTTACTTAAACCTTGTCATATGCTCATTTCCATCATTCTTGATGTGTGTATCGTGTCTCATCTCGACAGATGTCGCTATGTCTCGTTCTGTGAGTTGATTGCCGGTTGCTCGATCTTCAAGAAGATCGATTCTTTGAGAGTTTCTTTTCTTCTCGTCATCGCATGGATGAAGATCTCAAAAGCGAGGATGTCAGAGTTAACGTATGCAACGAATCAACAACCCTAAGAGGTGCAACCTGGATCGTGAAGATTGTGTTGGTCTTGTGCCCCCTCTGTCTTCTTACCTCACGTCTTGAATCTCGGGATGAGATTCTTGTTTAGTGGGGGTGAGTTGTCACAGCCCTAGAAATCATTTTGTAATTAGTGGCATTGCATCCATGCATCATTTTCATTTTCAATTAATCTTGAAATGGGGATGCTTAAACCCTAGCACCAAATGAATTCAACTAGGGTCAAAATAAAATCTTTTTCATTGAACTCAAAATGGCCTCTAAAAATGTTCAACATTTTTGGATTGAGGTGGAAGCATCTACCAAAAAATGGTTTACATTTTTGCAGGACATCTTTGGGCTTTGAATTAATTCAAACATATTTGATTTGGAGCTATTTAAATGATATATATATTTTAAGTGCTCCAAAAATGCTGGAAATTGTTATGGGTCATTAGAATAACTCAGATAGCACCCCTAATCATTTCCAGGATTTTATTAAATGGTTTAGTATTTTACTAAACCAAAACAGAATAAAAGAAATAGAAAAACAGAATCAGCAGAGAGAGAGAGAGAACAACACCTGGGCCTCTTACCTGACACCCACCAAAGCCCACTTGGCTGGCCCAGCTGGCCAGCCCAGCCCACTGGCCTCCCCCCTGTCGTCTTCCTCGCGACAGAAGGACGCCGGGCGTGTGCCCCGTGCGCGCGGCCACGCGCTCCGGCCACCTCCTGCTTGCCGCACCCCCTCGACGCCTGGATGCCTCTGGGAGACGCCACGACACCCCCCGGACCCTCTCACTCTCTCCCAACCTCTTTCCCCTCCTCTGCTCTCTCCCCCTCGCGCACCGCATCGCCGCCAAGCACCACCACGGCCACCGCCTCCCCCTCGCTTCCGTGACTGGCTCAAGAGCTCCGCCTCGTTGCCCTGGACCTCTCCGCTGACCCACGCGACTCCAAACGCCGCCGAACGCCGTCTTCGCCCTCGTCTTCAACCTCGGGCACCCGAGCCATCTCCGGTCGATTCGGCGCCGCTAGGACCTCCCCGAGCTCGCTGACCCCCTCTTCGGCACCACTGTGAGCTCCTACGCCCCTCGCCCCTCTCCCCGTCGACGCGTTCGTCCTCTAGCCCCGATCCCCAACCGTGACCGAGCATCTCACCGCCGGCCATGGCGTAGTCGTGGCCACAGCCGCGCAAGCTCGCAGCCGAGCACCCCAACGTGCTCAGGGCGGCCCTAGGATCCAAACTCGACCAACCTCTGCTCCATTCGTCCACCGTAGCGACGAATCCGTCGTTACCCGAACTCCGACCACCACGGAAGCGGACACTGCCGTCGCTCTAGGTCGTCTCCGACGACCCCACTAGCATCAGCCGACACGCACGAGGCCCAGGGTTCCAACGGTGCCATCCGCGCCTCGAACCGTTGCTGGAGCAACGTTCCCGACGCCTCCACCGTGCGGAATGGTTGCCGCCGGCCAGATTCCGGCGAGGCCGACGTGGCGACATCATTAGTTGCTAATGAGCCCACTAATGACCCCTCTAGAGCCATTGACGTGTGGGACCCTGTGACCAATTAGGTTAGTCTAATTTTCTGTTAGGATTAGTACTAATACGTGAGGACCCCACGTGTCAGCTTTGACTTTGGTCAAGTCAACGTTGACTGGTCCTACTTGTCATCCACCCAACCCAGCTCTGTGAGACTGACTAGTGGGACCCGCTGGTCAGGTTTGACCTGGACCTGCCGTGTTGACCTACTGAGGTCAGCACGACGTAATGCTGATGCAATAATGTAATTTCTGGATTTATTTCTATTCAGGAAATCCTAGAAATTGTTATTAACTTCTAAAAATCATATAAAATCAACCGTAGCTCAGAATGAAATAAATTATATATGAAAAATTATCAGAAAAATTCAAGGAATCTGAATATGGCATTTTCATGCATGTTTGAACAACTTAACCTCACTGTTTAGTCCAAAACATGATAATGCACTATTTGAATTCATAGTTTGAATTTGAATTTGAACCTTGAGTTCAAATCAACCCAAACCTTTCTGCTACTAGTTGCATTAGCTCAAATCCCAGCATATTGCCATGTCATGATCATGCATCATATTGTTGCATTGCATTGATTGTGTTCCCTCTTGTTTGCCGGTGGTTGTTCCCCCTCGGTAGGTGTATGTTTTGGCGATGAGTTCGATGACACCGATGAAGAGATTTACTATCTTCAGAAGTGCTAGGCAAGCAAAAACCCCTTGTTCATTCCGATACAAACCCACTCTCTCGCTCCTGCTCTCTGTTACTGCATTAGGACAATAACGATTCAACTGTTACATGCTGCGGTAGTTGAACCCCTTTCCTTTGCATGGCCTGTCATTGCCACAGTAAATAGATGAAACTCACTAGCATGAGTAGGAGTTGTTTGAGCCCCGATGTGCCTACTCATTCATGTTTGCTTGTCATGCCTACTATTGCTTAGAGTTGTGTCAGGTCTGATTCATCGGGAATGAATTGGAATGGTGATGAACATGTCCTACCGTTGAGAGCTAAGTGTGTGAACACGATTTGGTAAAGGTAGCGGTGAGAGGCCATGTAGGAGTACATGGTGGGTTGTCTCATTGAAACCGTCCTCAGGAACTGAGTTCTGTGTCTGTGATCCATGAACAGCTACTACCACTCATTGGGATCCTTAATTGACCCTCTCGGCATCTTGATCACCCTAGTACTCTGTCCAGGAGTTGTAACTAGTTTCTGGTGTTTGTAGGTTATGTGTTGGCGGCCGTGCGTAGCGCTGACCCTAGGGGTGGGCTATGTTGCGGTAGATACACCGTGGCACGGTGTACCGAGCGCCTGTTTGGTGTCTCGGGAACCCTGTTCACATCGTTTGGGGCTGTATGTGGAAACCTCGGTCGGACTCCCTGCGGATGGAACCTGGATAGGCGATAAACCTGGACTAGAGACTTAAGTGTTTAGGTAGGCCGTGGCCGACACCCTCGCCAGGCTTCCGCTTGAAGGTTGCCGAGATACATGACGTGTATATGGTGGTAAGTGGTGGGAGCATGTGTGAAGAAGTACACCCCTGCAGGGTTAACATTATATATTCGAGTAGCAGGATTCCTCGGATATGGAAACTTGGACCCCTTGCATAGTTCATAGACAAGTGAAAGTGGATACTCTAAAACTCGCAAGATAAGCGTGAGTGCTATGGATGGCGTTCTCGCAGGGAGACGGGAGCGGATCCATAGTGGTGTATTGATATGGTGAATTTGTGGACTCGTGTGCGCCACCTCAAACGAGTTACTTGCAGTCGTAGTTCAGGTTAGCCACTGAGTCAAAGCTGGCTTGCTGCAGTTAAACTCCACCACCCCCTTATTGATACCGATGCATATGTAGATAGTTCTGATGTAAGTCTTGCTGGGTACATTTGTACTCACGTTTGCCTATTTTATGTTTTGTAGAGAGATGTCAGTCTCGCTAGTAGTTCCGTGTGGACTTCGATGTTTAGCTTGATACCTCAGC
The DNA here is from genome assembly GCF_002162155.2 of Triticum dicoccoides. Classification (NCBI taxonomy): domain Eukaryota; kingdom Viridiplantae; phylum Streptophyta; class Magnoliopsida; order Poales; family Poaceae; genus Triticum; species Triticum dicoccoides. The sequence goes on along the minus strand of NC_041380.1, from coordinate 288,273,647 downwards.
TACGATCTTGTGCCCTCGGCAGGATCTGGTAGATAGTCAGGCTTCTTAGCCTTTTTCATTTGTAGATGTTTGTACTCAGACATGTTAAGCTTCCGCATGTGCTTTGCATTGTATGCTATGATTGTTGGGTCATGAGACCCATGTTTGTAATATCTCGCTCCTCGGAGCCTAATGAATAAATACTTGAGTTGTAGAGTTATGTTGTGATGCCATGTTGTATTTACACATATCGAGCATATTGTGTGTATGATTGAAATGCTTGGTATGTGTGGGATCCGACAATCTAGTTGTTTATCCCTGGCAGCCTCTCTTATGGGGAAATGTAGTCTAGTGCTTCCATGAGCCATAGTAGTCCGCTACAGCCCGGTTCACCGGAGTCCTGCTAGCCCAACACTACTGCTCAGGACACTTGACTGGCCGGCATGTGTTTCACTTCGTTCCTGTGTCTGTCCCTTCGGGGAAATGTCACGCGGTGACATTCGGAGTCCTGCCTAGCCTGCTACAGCCTGGGTTCCCGGAGTCCTGTTAGCCCAGTGCTATAGCCCGGATTCACACGCTGCTGACCGACATGCTCGATGTGATTCATGTATGCCTGTCCCCATAGGTTAGTGCCGCTTTGGGTTCACGACTAGCCATGTCGGCCCGGGTTCTCTATCATATGGATGCTAGCGACACTATCATATACGTGAGCCAAAAGGCGCAAACGGTCCCGGGCCATGGTAAGGCGACACCCGTGGGAATACCGTGCGTGAGGCCGCAAAGTGATATGAGGTGTTACCGGCTGGATCGATGTGACTTGGAATCGGGGTCCTGATAGGTTGAAATAAAGGTTCAACAACCTCATCAAGTTCTATCTTCCTCCCACTCAATTCTTTCGAGAGAAACTCCTTCTCGAGAAAGGACCCGTTCTTAGCGACAAACAATTTGCCCTTGGATCTAAGATAGAAGGTATACCCAACTGTCACCTTTGGGTATCCTATGAATATGTGTTTGTCCACTTTGGGTTCGAGCTTCTCCGGCTGAAGCCTTAAGCATCGCAGCCCTAAACATTAAGAAACGGCAACTTTGGTTTCTTGCCAAACCAGTGTTCATACGGCGTCGTCTCAACAGACTTATATGGTGTCCTATCTAAAGTGAATGCAGCTGTCTCTAATGCATATCCTCAAAATGAAAATGGTAGATCGGTAAGAGACATCATAGATCACACCATATCTCATAGGGTTCGATTACGACGTCCGGACACACCATTACCCTGTGGTGTTCCAGGTGGCTTCAACTGTGAAACAATTCCACAATGTCTTAAGTGTTTGCCAAACTCATAACTCAGAAATTCTCATTGATCAGATCATAGGAATTTGATCTTCTTGTTATGATGATTCTTAACTTCACTCTGAAATCGCTTGAACTTTTCAAACGTTTCAGACTTGTGCTTCATTAAGTAAATATACCTATATCTACTCAAATCGCCAGTGAAGATGAGAAAATAGCGATATCCACTGCACGCTTCAATTCTCATTGGATCACACGCATCAGCATGTATGATTTCCAACAAGTCACTTGCCCGTTTCATTGTACCTGAAAACGGGGTCTTAGTCATCCTGCCCATGAGGCATGGCTCGCATGTGTCAAGCGATTCAAAATCAAGTGACTCCAAACATCCATCAATATGGAGTTTCTTCATGCATCTTACGCCAATATGACCTAAGCGGCAGTGCCACAAAGAAAGTGGTACTATCATTATTAACTCTACATCTTTTGGCGTGAACATGTGTATTACCACGACCGAGATTCAATGAACCATTCACATAGGGTGCATGACCATGAAAGGTATTATTCATGTAAACAGAATAACCATTATTCTCTAATTTAAATGAATAACCGTATTGCAATGAACATGATCTAATCATATTCATGCTCAATGTAGACACCTGATAACATTTATCTAGGTTCAATACTAATCCCGAAGGCAGATGGAGCGTGCGATGGTGATCTTATCAACTTTGGAAATACTTCCAACACACATTGTCACCTCGCCCTTAGCCAGTCTCAGTTTAGTCCGTAGCTTTTGCTTCAAGTCACCAATAATAGCAACTGAACCGGTATCCAATACCCAGGTGCTACCAGGAGTACTAGTGAGGTACACATTAATAACACATATATACTTTGTTGAAGTTGCCAGCCTTCTTATCTACCATGCATTTGGGGTAATTCCGCTACCAGTGACCGTTCCCCTTACAATAGAAGCACTTAGTCTCGGGTTTGGGTTCAACCTTGGGTTCCTTCACTGGAGCGGCAACTGGTTTGCCATCCATGAAGTTTCCCTTCTAGCCCTTGCCCTTCTTGAAACCAGTGGTCTTGTTAAACCATCAACACTTGATGCTCCTTCTTGATTTCTACCTTTTGCGGTCTTAAGCACCGCGAACAGCTTCAGGATCAACTCCATCCCTTGCATGTCATAGTTCATCACAAAGATCTAGTAGCTTAGTGAAAGTGGCTAGAGAACTCTATCAATCACTATCTTATCTGGAAGTTAACTTCCACTTGATTTAAGTGATTGTAGCACCCAGACATTCTGAGCACATGCCCACTAGCTGAGCTATTCTCCTCCATCTTGTTGGCAAAAGAACTTGTCAGAGGTCTCATACCTCTCAACACGGGCATGAGCCTGAAATCCCAATTTCAGCTCTTGGAACATCTCATATGTCTTATGACGTTCAAAACGTCATTGGAATCCCGATTCTAAGCCGTAAAGTATGGTGCACTAAACTATCAAGTAGTCATCAGGATGTGTCTGTCAGGTGTTCACAACATCCACAGACGACGTTGTAGGGGTTTGCACATCGAGCGGTGCATCAAATACGTAAGCCTTCTATGTAGCAGTGAGGACACTCCTCGGACTATGGACCTAGTCCGCATCATTGCTTACAATATTTTCAACCTAATCTTTCTCTAGGAACGTATTGAAACAGGGAGCTACAACGTGGGCTATTTATCTACAACGTATTTGCAAAGACAATTTAGACTATGTTCATGATAATTGAGTTCATCTAATCAAATTATTTAATGAACTCCCACTCAGATAGACATCCCTCTAGTCATCTAAGTGAAACATGATCCAAATCGACTAGGCCGTGTCCGATCATCACGTGAGACGGACTAGTCATCAATGGTGAACATCTCATGTTGATCGTATCTTCTATACGACTCATGTTCGACCTTTCGGTCTTCCGTGTTCCGAGGCCATGTCTGTACATGCTAGGCTCGTCAAGTCAACCTAAGTGTTTTGCATGTGTCCCGAGGCCATGTTTGTACATGCTAGGCTCGTCAACACCCGTTGTATTCGAATGTTAGAATCTATCACACCCGATCATCACGTGGTGCTTCGAAACAACGAACCTTCGCAACGGTGCACAGTTAGGGGGAACACTTTTCTTGAAATTTTAGTGAGGGATCATCTTATTTAAGCTACCGCCGTTCTAAGCAAATAAGATGTAAAACATGATAAACATCACATGCAATCAAATAGTGACATGATATGGCCAATATCATTTTGCTCCTTTTGATCTCCATCTTCGGGGCTCCATGATCATCATTGTCACCGACATGACACCATGATCTCCATCATCGTGTCTTCTTGAAGTTGTCTCGTCATCTATTACTTCTACTACTATGGCTAACGCTTTAGCAATAAAGTAAAGTAATTACATGGCGTTTAAGTTGATACGCAGGTCATAAATAAATTAAGACAACTCCTATGGCTCCTGCCGATTGTCATACTCATCGACATGCAAGTCGTGATTCCTATTACAAGAACATGATCAATCTCATACATCACATATATCATTCATCACATCCTTTTGGCCATATCACATCACAAGGCATATGCTGCAAAAACAAGTTAGACGTCCTCTAATTGTTGTTGCAAGTTTTTTCGTGGCTGCTATAGGTTTCTAGCAAGAACGTTTCTTACCTACGCCAAAACCACAACGTGATATGCCAATTTCTATTTACCCTTCATAAGGACCCTTTTCATCGAATCCGATCCGACTAAAGTGGGAGAGATAGACACCCGCTAGCCACCTTATGCAACTAGTGCATGTCAGTCGGTGGAACCAGTCTCACGTAAGAGTACATGTAAGGTCGGTCCGGGCCGCTTCATCCCACGATGCCGCCGAATCAAGATAAGACTAGTAACAGCAAGTAAATTGACAATATCGATGCCCACAACTGCTTTGTGTTCTACTCGTGCATAGAAACTACGCATAGACCTAGCTCATGATGCCACTATTGGGGATCGTAGCAGAAATTTAAAATTTTCTACGCATCACCAAGATCAATCTATGGAGTAATCTAGCAACGAGGGGAAGGAGAGTGCATCTACATACCCTTGTAGATCGCTAAGCGGAAGCGTCGCAAGAACGCGGATGAAGGAGTCGTACTCGTAGCGATTCAGATCGCAGTTGATTCCGATCTAAGCGCCGAACCATGGCGCCTCCGCGTTCAACACACGTGCAGCCCGGTGACGTCTCCTACGCCTTGATCCAGCAAGGGGAGAAGGAGAGGTTGGGGAAGACTCCATCCAGCAGCAGCACGACGGCGTGGTGGTGGTGGAGGAGCGCGGAACTCCAGCATGGCTTCGCCAAGCACTGCGAGAGACGAGGAGGGAGAGAGGTAGGGCTGCGCCAAGACGGAGATTATCTTGTGTGTGTTGCAGCCCCCGATACCTCAAGTATATATAGGGGAAGGGGAGGGGCTGCGCCCCCATCTAGGGTTCCCTCCCTAGGGGTGGCGGCAGCGCCAAAACCCATCTAGGGTTGCGGCCAAGGGGGGAGAGAGAGGAGGCGCGCCTAGGGTGGGCCTTAAGGCCCATCTGCCCTAGGGTTTGCCCCCCTCCCCTCTAGGAGGCGCCTTGGGCCTTGGTGGGAGGCGCCCTAGCCCACCTAGGGGCTGGTCCCTTCCCACTATTGGCCCATGTAGGCCTCCGGGGCTGGTGGCCCCTCCCGGTGGACCCCCGGACCCCTCCGGTGGTCCCGGTACACTACCGGTGATGCCCGAAACATTTCTGGTGGCCAAAACCATACTTCCTATATATTAATCTTTACCTCCGGACCATTCCGGAACTCCTCGTGACGTCCGGGATATCATTCGGGATTCCGAACAACATTCAGTAACCGCGTACATACTTTCCCTATAACCCTAGCGTCATCGAACCTTAAGTGTGTAGACCCTACGGGTTCGGGAGTCATGCAGACATGGCCGAGACAACTCTCCGGTCAATAACCAACAATGGGATTTGGATACCCATGTTGGCTCCCACATGATCCACGATGATCTCATCGGATGAACCACGATGTCAAGGATTTAATCAATCCCGTATACAATTCCCTTTGTCTAGCGGTATAGTACTTGCCCGAGATTCGATCGTCGGTATCCCGATACCTTGTTCAATCTCGTTACCGGCAAGTCTCTTTACTCGTTCCGTAACACATCATCCCGTGATCAACTCCTTGGTCACATTGTGCACATTATGATGATGTCCTACCGAGTGGGCCCAGAGATACCTCTCCGTTTACACGGAGTGACAAATCCCAGTCTCGATTCGTGCCAACCCAACAGACACTTTCGGAGATACCTGTAGTGTACCTTTATAGCCACCCAGTTACGTTGTGACGTTTGGCACACCCAACGCACTCCTACGGTATCCGGGAGTTGCACAATCTCATGGTCTAAGGAAATGATACTTGACATTAGAAAAGCTTTAGCGTACGAACTACACGATCTTGTGCTAGGCTTAGGATTGGGTCTTGTCCATCACATCATTCTCCTAATGATGTGATCCTGTTATCAACGACATCCAATGTCCATGGTCAGGAAACCGTAACCATCTATTGATCAACGAGCCAGTCAACTAGAGGCTTACTAGGGACATGGTGTTGTCTATGTATCCACACATGTATCTGAGTTTCCTATCAATACAATTCTAGCATGGATAATAAACGATTATCACAATGAAATATAATAATAACCAATTTATTATTGCCTCTAGGGCATATTTCCAACACGAAGGATTTAGGGTGTGTGTGTGGAGGGGGTCCAAGGTGGTGTTTGAGGAAATGTCGCGGGTACTGAAAATTTTACTAGGCGGGAGTAAAATGGCGGGGTACCAAAAATTTGGATCAAGGGATTGAAGCAGAGCTGGGAGGGAGTGACAAACATCACACACAGTTAAAACATAATAATCGTGTGCTATCAAACAGAAAACACTCCAGCCGAGCAGATATTTTTGAGATTGCGAGGGATGCAGGCGGGAGTAAAATGCCAGGGCTACTAAAAATTTGGATCAACTGACTGAAGCAGAGCGGGAGTAACAGACATCGCACATGGTCCACACATACTAATTGTGTGCTATCAAACAGAAAAACCCACTAGGCGGGTACATATTTTCGAGATTGTGAAGGAGTATACATTTTCGAGAGCGGGAGGGAAGCCTTGTGGAGCCCAATCTACTGTGATGATGTGGGTGATGATACGTTTCCATTGTATCTACTTTTCCAAACACTTTTGCCCTTGTTTTGGACTGTAACTTGCATGATTTGAATGGAATTAACCCGGACTGACGCTATTTTTAGTAGAATTGCCATGGTGTTATTTATGTGCAGAAACAAAAGTTCTCGAAATGACCTGAAACTCCACGGAACTTATTTTTGGAAACTATTAAAAATACTGGAAGAAGAATCTATGTCAGGGGGCCTCCACCTCTCCACGAGGGTGGGGGGCGCGCCTACCCCCTGGGCGCACCCCTGCCTCGTGGGCCCCCTGACGCTCCACCGACCTCAACTCCAACTCCATATATTCGTGTTCGGGGATAAAAAATCAGAGAGAAGGAATAATTGCATTTTACGATACAGAGCCGCCGCGAAGCCCTAAAACTTCTCGGGAGGGCTGATCTAGAGTCCGTTCGGGGCTCCAGAGAGGGGAATCCGTCGCCATCGTCATCATCAACCATCCTCCATCACCAACTTCATGATGCTCACCGCCGTGCATGAGTAATTCCATCGTAGGCTTGCTGGACGGTGATGGGTTGGATATGATTTATCATGTAATCGAGTTATTTTTGTTAGGTTTTGATCCCTAGTGTCCACTATGTTCTGAGATAGATGTTGCTATGACTTTGCTATGCTTAATGCTTGTCACTAGGGCCCGAGTGCCATGATTTCAGATCTGAACCTATTATGTTTTCATGAATATATGTGAGTTCTTGATCCTATCTTGCAAGTCTATAGTCACCTACTACGTGTTATGATCCGGCAACCCCGAAGTGACAATAATCGGGACCACTCCCGGTGATGACCATAGTTTGAGGAGTTCATGTATTCACTATGTGTTAATGCTTTGGTCCGGTACTCTATTAAAAGGAGGCCTTAATATCCCTTAGTTTCCATTAGGACCCCGCTGCCATGGGAGGGTAGGACAAAAGATGTCATGCAAGTTCTTTTTCATAAGCACGTATGACTATATTTGGAATACATGCCTACATTACATTGATGAATTGGAGCTAGTTCTGTGTCACCCTATGTTATGACTGTTACATGATGAACTGCATTCGGCATAATTCTCCATCACCGATCCAATGCCTACGAGCTTTTCACATATTGTTCTTTGGTTATTTACTTTTCTGTTGCTTTTGTTACAATCATTCCAAAACCAAAAAATATTACTTTTGCTACCATTACCGTTACTTCCATATTACTTTGCTACTAAATACATTGCTGCAGATACTAAGTTATCTAGGTGTGGTTGAATTGACAACTCAACTGCTAATACTTGAGAATATTCTTTGGCTCCCCTTGTGTCGAATCAATAAATTTGGGTTGAATACTCTACCCTCGAAAACTGTTGCGATCCCCTATACTTGTGGGTTATCAGGTGACAGGGGCATGGCACACGGGTAGTCCTAGGGAACCATGTCTATTGCATACCCAATCACAGACGGTTTCTACGTCTGACTCGTCAGCTGTTTATAAATTTGGCGGGAAAAACGCGGGAAATGGTCAGAACACAAACACACTTGCATGTGGACCAAATATATGTATGAAAAGGGTGGTTTGATGTTCAACTACCCAATGCACAACTTTTATGTGGCGCCTGTCACAAAAAGCACACGTAATTATTGCTAGCCCCCCCCCACACACTTCGTGTTGGCGGGAGGGGAATCCTAGCTATGAACGCATGCCCCCCAATAGCTAGGTTTGACATCTCACATCCTACCATAACACAAAACCGAAAGGAGTACATCATGGTCAACCCCCCTTTTGCTTCCGGTCAAATGTGGACCATGTGCGGGCCCATAGATGTGTTCTTGTGGCGTGAGATGGGTGAGACCACATACGAACCACACATGTGGGAGGCCCCATGTGTGTGTGTGCGTGTGTGTGAAAATGGTGTGGTGTGATATTTAAATAATCAAATCACAAATTTGATGTGGCACATGTGCATTGCAAATTAACCGGACATCCTTGACCCCACGGAGGTTCATCTAGTGCAAAATAGTACTGTGCCCCCCCCACACACTTTGAGTCAGTGGGAGGGGGCATCTCACCAAAGCGTATTGTAACACTAACCAAGAAGAATCACCACCTTGGTCGTATAACCTCTCTCATTGTTGGGTCAAAGTCATGCATGGACATCCACACGCGGCCCCACAAATAGGCTAGCTTGTCATCGATAACCACACGAGGGAGTGCTTGAAGACAACCACTACGTGCATGTGGCCCAATCATATGTATGAAGTGTTATGTGGTGTTTGAATATACCCAATGCACAACTTTGACGTGGCACCATGCTTTTGGAACTAGAAAGTCCCCACACGGAGCGAGGGTTCACAACGCATATACTATATATATACAGATTCATGTGTATGCATGCCCTAAAACTTAGCTCTCGAATCTCACCATGATCGACGTATGACTATACGGTAACGTGAAACAAGAGAAGAAGAATCCACCCTAGTAACCTCTCTCACATTGTTGGTCGAGGTGATGGACGTCCACGCGGGCCCATGTATATATAGGCCGTCGATGATAACCAAGCGAGGGAGAGTGTCCAAAGACAACCAATGCATGCATGTGCCCCAAACATATCTATGGACATGCGTGATGCATGCATATACGTTTGAATACCAAAAGCATAACATTTTGATGTGGCGCATGCATGCATAAAAAATCACACAGTCCCCACACAGATCTGGTTCATGACACGTCGCGTGCTTGCCCCCCCCCCCCACTTCGATCCGGTGGGAGGGATTGATGCGTACACATGCACTCAAAGTATAATATGTTATCTCTCACATCATGACTTGCATGTACTGTACCGTATAAGAAGAACCAAAATTTAATCTCCTCGTAACTATAAGTCAAATTAATCTCTGTTGCTAGTCAAAGTGATTGACCAAGCGGCACACATAGATGGACAAAGCATCTCGCCGATAACCCCGTGAGTGAGTGCTAGAGGACAACCGCCATCGCTTGCATGTGGGCCAAACACATGTATGGAGATGTGTGGTTGTGATGTTTGAATATCTAATATATATGCAGAACTTTGATGTGGCACTTGTCTCGGAAACCTTTAAGTCCCCCACACGAAGCAAGGTTCATAACGCGCAGTATATGCTGCCCCCTCACCTATTTGACGCGTAATATATACTCCTACGTTCCGTAACACAACCCGAAAATAATCCTCCTTGTTTGTCAAATTACCTTTCTTGTTGTGTCATACGTTAGATAGACGGTGACTAATACGTCTCCAACGTATCTGCTTTTCCAAACACTTTCGCCCTTATTTTGGACTCTAACTTGCATGATTTGAATGGAACTAACCCGGACTAATGCTGTTTTCAGCAGAACCGCCATGGTGTTATTTTTGTGCAGAAATAAAAGTTCTCGAAATGACCTGAAAATCCACTTGAGACACGTTTTGGAATTAATGAAAAATATTGGCGAAAGAATCAACATCAAGGGGCCCACACCCTGTCCATGAGGGTGCAGGGTGCGCCCCCTGCCTCGTGGCCCCCCTGGGACTCCACCGACCTCAACCCCAACTCCATATATTCACTTCCGGGAGGAAAAATCAGAGATAAGGATTCATCGCGTTTTACGATATGGAGCCGCCGCCAAGCCCTAATCTTCCTCGGGAGGGCTGATTTGGAGTCCGTTCGGGGCTCCGGAGAGGGGAATCCATCACCATCGTCATCATCAACCATCCTCCATCACCAATTTCATGATCTCACCACTGTGCGTGAGTAATCCCATCGTAGGCTTGCTGGGCGGTGATGGATTGGATGAGATTTATCATGTAATTGAGTTAGTTTTGTTAGGGTTTGATCCCTAGTATCCATTATGTTCTAAGATTGATGTTGCTATGACTTTGCTATGCTTAATGCTTGTCACTAGGGCCCGAGTGCCATGATTTCAGATCTGAACCTATTATGTTTTCATGAATATATGTGAGTTCTTGATCCTATCTTGCAAGTCAATAGTCACCTACTATGTGTTATGATCCGGCAACCCCGAAGTGATAATAATCGGGACCACTCCTGCTGATGACCGTAGTTTGAGGAGTTCATGTATTCACTAAGTGTTAATGCTTTGGTCCGGTACTCTATTAAAAGGAGGCCTTAATATCCCTTAGTTTCCAATAGGACTCCGCTGCCATGGGAGGGTGTAGGATCTAGAAGTAGATGTGTCTAGAGGGGGGTGATTAGACACTTAGTGCTAAAGTTGCAATTTTTAAGCTTTTTCGGTTTAAGTGGAGTTTAGGCACAATTTCAACACACACAATACATATCAAGCAAGCATGCAAAGAGTATATGAGCAGCGGAATGTAAAGCATGCAACTTGCAAGAATGTAAAGAGAAGGGTTTGGAGAATTCAAACGCAATTAGAGACACGAATGTTTTTCCTGTGGTTCGGATAGGTGGTGCTGTCCTACATCCACGTTGATGGAGACTTCAACCCACGAAGGGTAACGGTTGCGCGAGTCCACACAGGGCTCCACCCAAGGGCAACGGTTGCGCGAGTCCACACAGGGCTCCACCCACGAAGGGTCCACGAAGAAGCAACCACCCACAAAGGGTCCACGAAGAAGAAACCTTGTCTATCCCACCATGGCCATCGCCCACACAAGACTTGCCTCACTAGCGGTAGATCTTCACGAAGTAGGCGATCTCCTTGCCCTTACAAACTCCTTGGTTCAACTCCACAATCTTGTCGGAGGCTCCCAAGTGACACCTAGCCAATCTAGGAGACACCACTCTCCAAGAAGTAACAAATGGTGTGTAGGTAATGAACTCCTTGCTCTTGTGCTTCAAATGATAGTCTCCCCAACACTCAACTCTCTCTCATAGGATTTTGATTTGGTTGAAAGAAGATTTGAGTGGAAAGCAACTTGGGAAGGCTAGAGATCAAGATTCATATGGTAGGAATGGAATGTCTTGGTCTCAACACATGAGTAGGTGGTTCTCTCTCAGAACATATGAGTTGGAATGGTGTGTGTGTTCTGATGGCTCTCTCTACTAATGAGAAGGAGGTGGAGGGGTATATATAGCCTCCACACAAAATCCAACCGTTACACAGTTTTCCAATCTCGGTGGGACCGAATCAATAAACTCGGTCGGACCGAAAATGAAAACCTAGTGACCTTTAGTGATTTCGGTGGGACCGACTGGATCAACTCGGTGGGACCGATGTGCTAGGGTTAGGGTAAATCCAAAACTCGGTTTGACCGATTACTCAAACTCGGTGGGACCGATTTGGGTAATAAGTGAAACTGAGATTTGGTCAAGCAAACTCGGTGGGACCGATTGCATATCTCGGTGGGACCAAGAATATTGCAATTGGTAACAGAGAGTTTGCAAGCCCATCTCGGTGAGACCGAGATCCCATCGGTGAGACCGAACTGATTAGGGTTTGGCAGTGGCTTATGACAAGTGAAACTCGGTGGCGCCGGATAGGAAGAATCGGTAGGACCGAGTTTGGCTTAGGGTTTAGGTCATATGTGGATATGGGAAAGTAGTTGAGGATTTTGGAGCATATCATTAAGCACATGAAGCAAGAGGCTCATTAAGCAACACCTCATCCCTCCTTGATAGTATTGGCTTTTCCTATGGACTCAATGTGATCTTTGATCACTAAAATGTAAAAGTGAAGAGTCTTGAGCTTGAAGCTTTAGCCAATCCCTTGTCCTTAGCATCTTGAAGGAGTTCCCACAACCTTTAGTCCATGCCACTCCATTGTTGAACTTATCTGAAACATGCTAGATAGAAGTGTTAGTCCAACAAGAGATATGTTGTCATCAATTATCAAAACCACCTATGGAGCACTTGTGCTTTCAATCTCCCCCTTTTTGGTAATTGATGGCAACATACATCAAAGCTTTAGATAAAGATATAAAGAATAGCAAGTAAAGCTTTGGAAGAACATGTAGCAAGCATAGGCTCCCCCTACATGTATGCACTCATGTAAATATGAAATATAGAGGCATGTGAGAGCATAACCATGACAGAGTAGGTAATGTGTTACATGTATCTTGGCCATATGCATCAGAGCAAAAGATTATCAAGGAAAGTACCTTCATGCTCATGAGTCCTTCTTGCAAACAGTATGTACATAAGCAAGAACTCCTCATACTCATGATTTTGATGCATATACTTACCTTGTGGTCTTGAGTTGGCTTAGGATGGAATGAACCTGCACAAACAAGGTTAGATAACACAGGTACGTCCACTAGCCAGAGCAAACAAAAGAAACCACAAGAATACCAAGACTGGGATGACATGTAGAGAGTGAGTACTAGGTACCACATTGGATTCAACATGTCCCCAAGAATAAAGATATGCAATGAATTTGACTGATTTCTTTCCCTTAGGTGTCTTGCTCCCCCTGAATCTTACATGGGATATTGGGAGACGATAGGAAACAGAAAATCAGAGCTGAAAGATATGAATAGAACTTAATTCAAATGAGTTCATATGAACATGTCTTTCCCCCAAAAAGACATGGCATCTCTCCTCTTGAACATCAAGCATCTGGGATCCTTGAGTATTTTCTCTCCCTGGAAATCTCTCTCTCCCCCTTAACAACATCTGGGATCCTTGAGACTTTCTCTCCCCCTTGAGGTCTCTCTCTCCCCCTTAATATTTTCTCTTGTAGGTTTGGTCCTTGAGACTGTTTCTCTCCCTCGATGTGATCTCTCTCTCCTACAAGCTTTGATGTGATCTCTCTCTCTCCCCCTTTGACATCAATTTCCAAGAAGGTTTCTCCTGGAATCCGTCGAATAGGTTTGGTCCTTGAGATTCAACACAAGGCAGAGGATAAAATTGTGATGCTTGTGGAGGACAAGATTCATTGAGTGGAGCTGGATCAGAAGAAATGTAGAACAAGTGGCAAACTGTTTTTCTAATTGCAAAGTCGGTGGCACCGAGTGGCATATTTCGGTGGTACCGAAAAGATTCGGTTGGACCGAAAATTGCAAGTCGGTGAAACCGAGTTTACACAGAGAAAAACACTTGTCACCTCAGCTCACTAGACAAGTAAGATCTCAGAAAGATTTGCAAGGAATTTGATGCATAAATATGCAGAACAAAAATCAAAGAGAAAAGAGTGAAATGTTCTAGATTTTTTTGTGTGAAAAAGAAGGAAACAACTATGCAAGAGACAAATGCAATAACTCAGAAAAGAACACAAGAGAACTTCATCTAGAATTGGGCGGTGACATAGTCACCTATGTTAGAGTATATTGACTTAGGAGTCAAGTGAGGACACTTGATCGTAGGTCATACTCATCGTTTAAGCTCAAAATGGGGTTACCATTTTTCGTTTAAGCATCTTGATGTATTCACATCTTGTTGAGTTGCTTTGACTCATGTCTTGGAGTAAAGCTTCTCTAAGATGGAATGACATACCTTGGGTGGTGATGTGGTTCTTGCTCATGTAGTTGAACTTGTGTGGGTGCTCAAGGTTGATGTAGCTCATCAAGAGTTGGGAGCACCACTTGAAGTTTGAGTTCATCTACCTACATGGGTTAGTTCTTGCAAGGAAGAGCACTTGTGTATCCAAAAACGACAATCATGAAGCTTAACATAGAATTTGTCAAAGGATATGTTTGAATGGTTTTGTGCTTCCTTGTCTTCAACCACTATTGTGTGGAGTCTTGGTCTTGTAGAGATTGCTCAAGATATGAGTGAGTCGCAATATCATGGAATTAGACTCAACCAAGCACCTACATGGGTTAGACAACATGCAAGGTGCAAATATATCCAGGACATAAGATTGTTATCATAAGAGATATATCATGGATTAGTCATAAGCTCATGTCTTGCATGTATCCAATGGAGTTTCTACTCCAAGTTCGAAGCATCAATGATGTTCAATTCTCCTCTCAACCTGCAAAACACTTTCTCATCTAGTGGTTTAGTGAATATATCCGCTAATTGCTTGTCGGTGCGAACATGCTTAAGATTGATGTCACCCTTAGCAACATGATCTTGAATGAAATGATGACGAACTTCAATATGCTTAGTTCGAGAATGTTGTACAGGATTATGACGAATTTTGATAGCACTTTCATTGTCACAAAGCAGTGGAACATGTTTCACATAAATCCCATAATCTTTAAGAGTTTGGGTCATCCAAAGAAATTGAGCACAACATGAACCAGAGGCAATGTGTTCCGCTTCGGCGGTGGATAAGGATACCGAGTTTTGTTTCTTGGAAGACCAAGACACAAGAGATCTGCCAAGAAATTGACAAGTACCTGAAGTGGACTTTCTATCAACCTTGTCTCCGGCATAATCCGAGTCAGAATAGCCAACAAGATCAAAACAAGACCTCTTAGGATACCAAATGCCAAAATTTGGTGTATGGATTAAATATCTCACTATCCTTTTCACAGCCTTAAGATGACAATCTTTAGGAGCAGCTTGATATCGTGCACACATGCACACACTTAGCATAATATCGGGACGTGAAGCACATAGGTATAACAATGAACCAATCATAGAGCGATAAACCTTTTGATCAACCGGTTCACCATCTTTGGTCAAATCATTATGTCCACTAGTAGGCATGGGTGTAGACATACCTTTGCATTCTTGCATATTGAACTTCTTGAATAAGTCCTTGGTGTACTTTGTTTGAGAGACAAATGTACCTTCCTTAGTTTGCTTGATTTGCAACTCGAGAAAGAATTTGAGTTCGCTCATCATAGACATCTCAAACTTCTCTGACATTAGCTTTCCAAACTTTTCACTAAAGAGAGGGTTAGTTGAACCAAATATGATATCATCAACATAAATTTGGCATACAAATAGTTCTCCATTAACCCTTTTAGTAAAAAGAGTAGAATCAATTTTACCAATTTCAAAACCACTTGTAGTAAGGAACTTGGTCAAGCATTTATACCATGCTCTAGGAGCTTGTTTAAGACCATAAAGAGCTTTGTGAAGTTTGTAAACATGATTTGGTTTCTTAGGATTGATAAAGCCGGGAGGTTGTTTGACATAAACTTCCTCCTCTATTTCACCATTTAGAAAAGCACTCTTAATGTCCATTTGGTACAAGGTGATATTATGGTGATTAGCATAGGCAAGTAAGATGCGAATGGACTCAAGTCTAGCAACGGGAGCATATGTCTCACCATAGTCCATACCTTCGACTTGTGTGTAACCTTGGGCAACGAGATGTGCTTTGTTGCGAACCACTTGTCCATCTTCATCTTGCTTGTTGCGAAACACCCATTTGGTACCAATGATGTTGTGGTTGTTGTCGGGCTTCTCGACCAATGTCCAAACTTGGTTTCTCTCAAAATTATGTAGCTCTTCATGCATAGCGTTTATCCAATCCGGATCTTCCAATGCTTCTTCAACCTTCATAGGTTCAATGCTAGAGATAAATGAATAGTTTTCGCAAAAGTTAGCTAAACGAGTTTTTGAGCGAGTGATTCTCCCGGTTTGTATATCATTGAGGATTTGCTCGACGGGATGATCTTTGGCAATTCTTGCTCGAACTTGTGAGAGCTTTTGCTTGGGTCTTTGTTGAACATCTTCTTCATCTTGTTCTTCTTCTTGGCCTTCTTCATTGTTGACATCGTCGTTCTCTTATCGTGGTGGAGAAGGAGGTTGTTGATGTTCATCTTGGCGTACTTCCTCGTTTTCTTCATCTTGGTGTGTCCCACTTGTGGATGCTTCCGTGTCGATTCTTGGTTCACCTTGTCGTGAAGTAGAAGCTTCCACTTGGACGGATGAAGTACTCTCCTTCACCTCCGTTGGACGAACTTTGCCAATGGACAAGTCTTGAATTGCTTCTGAAGGGTCTTTGTCTCCTACATCAATTGGCAATTGCTCTACTTGCGAGCCATTAGATTCATCAAACTTCACATCTACCGTCTCTTCAACCTTTCGGGTGAAATTGTTGTAGACACGGTAAGTGTGAGAGTTTGAGCCATAACTGAGTAGAAAACCTTCATGAGATTTAGGAGCAAACTTTGAACGACGATGCTTATCAAGAATGTAGCACTTTGAGCCGAATACTCGAAAGTATCCAACTTGAGCCTTGTTACCGGTGAGGAGCTCGTATGCCGTCTTGCCGAGTAGCTTGTGAAGATATAAGCGATTTGTTGCGTGACAAGCTGTCTCAACCGCTTCTGCCCAAAAGTGCTTTGGCGTCTTGTATTCATCAAGCATCGTTCTTGCCATTTCGATGAGTGTCCGGTTCTTCCTCTCAACAACTCCATTTTGTTGAGGTGTGTACGTAGCTGAGAACTCGTGTGAAATCCCTTCTTCGTCAAGAAAGGTGTCCACATTTGCATTCTTGAACTCCGTTCCGTTGTCACTCCGAACCTTCTTGATCTTCACATCAAACTGATTTTGGGCCTTCCTAGCGAAGTTTCTGAAGATCTTCTGGACCTGTGATTTGTCATTAAGAAAGAACACCCACGTAAATCTTGAAAAATGATCAACTATAACTAGACCAAAAGAATTTCCACCGAGACTCTTGTAGGCGTTGGGACCAAAAAGGTCCATGTGAAGTAGCTCTAGTGGCCTCCTCGTGGTCATGATGTTCTTCACGGGATGTCTTCCTCCAACCTGTTTACCTGCTTGACAAGCACTGCAAAGTCTATCCTTATCAAATATGACATCATTAACTCCAAGGATATGATTTCCTTTAATAAGCTTGTCAAGGTTTCTCATGCCAACGTGACCTAGTCGTCTATGCCACAACCAACCTTTTGAGGATTTAGCAACAAAGCAAGTTTTAGGTTGTGCCTTTTTAGAGAAATCGACAATGTAAAGATCTCCTCTACGCATACCCGTAAAGACCATTTTATGATTGTCTCGACGAAATACTTGGCAATCTACCTCAGTAAATAGGACATTCAAACCGAAATCAGCAAGTCTAGATACTGAAAGTAAGTTGTAGCCAAGAGATTCAACGAGCATGACATTTTGAATGGAACTATCATGTGAGATGGCCACCTTACCAAGGCCAACCACTTTACCCTTTGAATTATCACCAAAGGTGACATATTTTTGAGGGCCGTTGTTTTCAGCGAGCTCACGAAACATCTCTTCATCTCCGGTCATATGATCAGTACATCCACTATCAAGAACCCATTCCTTTCCTCCTGATTCATATCCCCGAAGATTTGCCATAAGACCAAAATGTCTCATTGCATCATCAAGATCGAAGTCACTATCATCATCATCATAATATTCATGTTCATCATGATCTTGTGACTCATCATTTCCTAGAGAGGGTAATTCATTAGATAAATGATCAAAGTGGTTACTTTTATGAATTCTTATAGATTTGAGTATGATATCATTAATGATTCCAACATCTCCTTTAGCATGCTTAAGATTGGCAAGTTCAAAAAAACATTTACCAAAATTAGGATCACTAGAGTTCATCTTACTCAAGGCAATAGATTTATGGAGAATTTCATCCAAAGTTTTCGAGGAATAATTGGAAAATCGTTCCTCAAGAAATTTCCATATGGTATAGGCACAATTGTGAGTAGGCAAACTAGCAATCAAATTTTTGGGCAATCCTCTAATGATGAGCTCAATAGTTCTAAGATTGCGAATCATGTCAATATCTTCATCTAGGGTAGGATGCAAGGGATCAATATGGGGTGCACAAGGGCTAGCAATATACTTGTTCAAATGATATTGATTGAAGATTACAAGCATCTCATTTTTCCACTCATGAAAATACTCTCCCTCAAGAATAGGCACTCTATGTCTAAGACTCCCTAATGTAGACACATCCATCTTCCTCCAATGGTGATTAAACCAAGGCAATGGAGACCAAAGCTCTGATATCACTTGTAGGATCTAGAAGTAGATGTGTCTAGAGGGGGGTGATTAGACACTTAGTGCTAAAGTTGCAATTTTTAAGCTTTTTCGGTTTAAGTGGAGTTTAGGCACAATTTCAACACACACAATACATATCAAGCAAGCATGCAAAGAGTATATGAGCAGCGGAATGTAAAGCATGCAACTTGCAAGAATGTAAAGAGAAGGGTTTGGAGAATTCAAACGCAATTGGAGACACGGATGTTTTTCCCGTGGTTCGGATAGGTGGTGCTATCCTACATCCACGTTGATGGAGACTTCAACCCACGAAGGGTAACGGTTGCGCGAGTCCACACAGGGCTCCACCCAAGGGCAACGGTTGCGCGAGTCCACACAGGGCTCCACCCACGAAGGGTCCACGAAGAAGGAACCACCCACAAAGGGTCCACGAAGAAGCAACCTTGTCTATCCCACCATGGCCATCGCCCACATAGGACTTGCCTCACTAGTGGTAGATCTTCACGAAGTAGGCGATCTCCTTGCCCTTACAAACTCCTTGGTTCAACTCCACAATCTTGTCGGAGGCTCCCAAGTGACACCTAGCCAATCTAGGAGACACCACTCTCCAAGGAGTAACAAATGGTGTGTAGGTAATGAACTCCTTGCTCTTGTGCTTCAAATGATAGTCTCCCCAACACTCAACTCTCTCTCATAGGATTTGGATTTGGTTGAAAGAAGATTTGAGTGGAAAGCAACTTGGGAAGGCTAGAGATCAAGATTCATATGGTAGGAATGGAATTCTTGGTCTCAACACATGAGTAGGTGGTTCTCTCTCAGAACATATGAGTTGGAATGGTGTGTGTGTTCTGATGGCTCTCTCTACTAATGAGAAGGAGGTGGAGGGGTATATATAGCCTCCACACAAAATCCAACCGTTACACAGTTTTCCAATCTCGGTGGGACCGAATCAATAAACTCGGTCGGACCGAAAATGAAAACCTAGTGATCGTTAGTGATTTCGGTGGGACCAACTGGATCAACTCGGTGGGACCGATGTGCTAGGGTTAGGGTAAATCCAAAACTCGGTTTGACCGATTACTCAAACTCGGTGGGACCGATTTGGGTAATAAGTGAAACTGAGATTTGGTCAAGCAAACTCGGTGGGACCGATTGCATATCTCGGTGGGACCGAGAATATTGCAATTGGTAACAGAGAGTTTGCAAGCCCATCTCGGTGAGACCGAGATCCCATCGGTGAGACTGAACTGATTAGGGTTTGGCAGTGGCTTATGACAAGTGAAACTCGGTGGCGCCGGATAGGAAGAATCGGTAGGACCGAGTTTGGCTTAGGGTTTAGGTCATATGTGGATATGGGAAAGTAGTTGAGGATTTTGGAGCATATCATTAAGCACATGAAGCAAGAGGCTCATTAAGCAACACCTCATCCCTCCTTGATAGTATTGGCTTTTCCTATGGACTCAATGTGATCTTGGATCACCAAAATGTAATAGTGAAGAGTCTTGAGCTTGAAGCTTTAGCCAATCCCTTGTCCTTAGCATCTTGAAGGAGTTCCCACAACCTTTAGTCCATGCCACTCCATTGTTGAACTTATCTGAAACATGCTAGATAGAAGTGTTAGTCCAACAAGAGATATGTTGTCATCAATTATCAAAACCACCTAGGGAGCACTTGTGCTTTCAGAGGGTAGGACAAAAGATGTCATGCAAGTTCTTTTCCATAAGCATGTATGACTACATTCGGAATACATGCCTACATTATATTGATGAACTGGAGCTAGTTCTGTGTCACCCTATATTATAACTGTTGCATGAGGAATCGCATCCGACATAATTATCCATCATTGATCCATTGCCTACGAGCTTTTCACATATTGATCTTTGTTTAGTTACTTTTCTGTTGCCACTATTACGATTGCTACAAAAACTACTACTGTTACATTTGCCACCGTTACCGTTACTTCCATACTACTTTGCTACTAAATATTTTGCTACAAATATTAAGTCTTTCAGGTGTGGTTGAATTGAAAACTCAACTTCTAATACTTGAGAATACTCTTTGGCTCCCCTTATGTCGAATCAATAAATTTGGGTTGAATACTCTACCCTCAAAAACTGTTGTGATCCCCTATACTTGTGGGTTATCAAGACTATTTTCTGGCGCCGTTGCTAGGGAGCATAGCTCTATTCTTTGAGTCACTTGGGATTTATATCTGTTTATCACTATGAGGAACTTGAAAGATGAAAGAACCAAGATTTTTCCCTCAACTACGAGGGGAGGTAAGGAACTGCCATCTAGGTCTGCACTTGATTCACCTTCTGTTATGAGTAAATTTGTGACACCTACACCTGTTATTGATTCTGATATGTCGCATGTTATTGATGATGCCACTTCTGCTATGCATGATGCTTATGATGGAACTACTTCTATTCTTAATAATATTGTTCCATTAGGTGAATTTCTTGATGAACAACTTGCTAGGGTTAGAGAGAATGAAATTATTCAAACATATAATATTGATGAAAGTGATGATGAAGATTCTCCCCCTAGATATGAATTGCGTGATGTGCCTGAGGGTTATGTTATGGATGAAGAAACTGCTAGAGACCTTTTTGCTTGCAAAGATAGATATGATCTTAAGAAACTGTTAGTTAAGCTGAAAGAGAAGTCTTTGAATGCTAGAATGAAATATGACCCTGCTTTTGCTACTTCACCTATCTATATTTCTGATAAGGATTATGATTTCTCTGTCAATCCTGAGTTAACTACTTTGGTTGAATCTGATCCTTTTTATGGCTATGAATATGAAACTGCTGTGGCACATCTTACTAAATTGAATAATATAGCCACCCTATTCACTCATGAGGAAAAAATTTGTTACTACTATATCCTTAAGTTATTTCCATTCTCATTAAAGGGTGATGCTAAAACATGGTTTAATTCTCTTGCTCCTGGTTGTGTGCTTAGTCCCCAGGACATGATTTATTACTTCTCTGCTAAATATTTCCCCGCTCATAAGAAACAAGCTGCCTTAAGGGAAATATATAATTTTGTGCAAACTGAAGAAGAGAGTCTCCCACAAGCTTGGGGGAGGCTTCTCCGATTACTTAATGCTTTGCCTGATCATCATCTCAATGTGACGCCCGGATAATCAAGCTACAATAACCTCTGCTAATGATGCCACGTCACCTTGAATTACTGTTGCTAATCCCCCGTTAGTTCGAAGACGATTCAAATTAAAATTCAAAATCAAGTCAATCAGGAAAAGTTTTGAAACATTAAAACTGAAATGTTCATCATGTGGCAAATAATCCCTAACTAGTTTTAGTGGTGGAACCAACCTTTTCCAAAGTGTTTAAATGCCCTAAACTAATTAAAAATTGTGGCTAAAATAATAATTTAATTGCTTTTGAGTGTATAAAAATATTAAACTAAATTATTTTGGGTCCCAACTAGGTTTGGCAGTGGCCTATTTTGATGGTACTAATTTAGGTGCTAACTTGTATT
>NC_041380.1:288219752-288251206 GCF_002162155.2 Triticum dicoccoides | reverse complement strand
CGCTCTCCCCCGTGCCGCGCACCGCGCGCCTGACGCCGCGTCTGGCCGCGCTCACCGCCGCTACTCGCTCGCGCGCGCCTGCACTAGACCTCACCACGACCACGCCCCTCCCTTCGTCTTCCCACACGCGCTGCCGCCACGGCCGTCTATGCTCGCCCGCGCTCCGGCTCCCTCCGCCTCCCGGCAGCGTCCCTCCACCGCACCCGCCCACGCGCCGCTAGCCGCCCGCGCCCCCCTCTTCTTGCCGCTGCTGGGGCCGCTTCTGCTGGCCCCGCACTCCGCTGGTGGTGCTCTGCTGCCCTCCAGCCGACGTCCTCCTCCAGCGACCGCCCGGCCTCGTTCGCCGTGGCGCCCTTGGACGTGCGCCCGATCGGTCGCGCCCGAAACCCGTCGCCTGCACCCGCTATGGCCCTGGGCCACTGACACGTGGGGCTCGCCTAGAAATGTTTTGTTAAAAAATAAATAAAAATAATAATTAAATAATTAGATAAAGAGTTAATTAACTTAATTAATTTTGATTAATTAAACTAAATTAATTAACCTAATTAATCCTGTTTAATTAACCTAAACCCTAATTAACCTAAAACAGAGAATGAAAGGTGGGTCCCACGGGGCCCACACGTCACGTTGACCAGGTCAACGGTCAACGTTGACTGCTGACATCATGCTGACGTCATGATGACGTCAGCAAACACTATTATGGATAATGTTGATTAAAATTAATTAAATAAATCCTAAAAATGATTTAAATCTTTTAAAGTTAATATAAAATAAACCATAGCTCGGATGGAAAAACTTTGTACATGAAAGTTGCTCAGAACGACGAGACGAACCCGGATACGCACCCCGTTTTTCCGCCATGCGTCCCTAGCATAGCGAACACGCAACTTTCCCCCTCCGGTTCTACTGTCCGAAAACGCGAAACACCGGGGATACCTTCCCGGATGTTTCCCTCCTTCGCCGGTATCACCTCCTACCGCGTTATGTCACACCCGGCACATCTTATTGGCATGTTATGCTTTGTGGTGCTATGTTTGCTTTATATTTACTGTTCTTCCCCCTCTTCTCTCCGGTAGACCCCGAGACCGATGCTGCCCTTGTGATCGACTACGTCGACGACGACCCCCCTCCTTGCCAGAGCAACCAGGCAAGCAACCCCCCTTTGAGCATTCTGATATCGCCCATTTGTTTCCCTCTCATGCTTGCATTAGAACTGCTACTGCTTTATGTATGATCCTACTCTGATGCATAGCCTGTTGTTGTTACCTGCTTTCATACCTTACCTGCTTATCCTAAACTGCTTAGTATAGGTTGGTTAGAGATCCATCAGTGACCCCCACCTTGTCCCAGTTGCCTCGCTTTATGTTCGATGACTCGATCAACATGATCTACGTCGAGGCCCTGACACCGCACATCACCCCCTAGTTGTACGACTCTGCAGAGTTACCATCGAGTGCCGAGGGTGGAACCTCTTACATCACTCCTGATGAGATCTCCGTAGTGTAGCTATACGGTCGAGGTCATCGAGGGTGATTTCCTCCTTAACCACTTCCGTTACGGCTCTGTCGTGCAACTCATCAAATGTGAACCTTGAGGGTGGATCCTCTTACGTTCACCTTGATGACAACATCGAGTGGAATTCACCGGGGGTGATTCCTCGGGTTTTCCTTTTGGTGTTAGACACACAGTTACTATGGTTACTATGACTTTACACTGAACCATGTTACTAAAGACGGGTCGACCCTGAGGGGTACCCGCGCGAGTTTAATAGCGAGTGATGTGGAGTCGGGTTGACCTGGAAGGTGCCCGCGAGATACTTACGAGGCGTGGCCGGGCATTCTTAGCCCTTGCCGCAAGTACTCGAGACGGGGCGACGGGGTCACATCGATCGTGAGTCTCTGCTCGTTACCGCGTGTTCCTAATCCACTACGATTTGGATATTTGATCCGAGGGGCCTCTGGCCTAATAGCACTAACCATCACGTGGGCATAGTATGGGCGTTCTGCGTCATATACATCAGCCGAAGCTTAATAGATGTCAGCGACTGAGCGGCGCACGCCGGGTTGGACTGGTAAGCACCTACCTTTTTGAAGGAGGTAGCTAGGTCTGCTCACCGGCCGCCCACGCAACATGCAGGAGTTCCCGGGGAGATGGCCCATGACCCCTGGGGGCATAGGTTTAGTCCGGCGTGCTGGCCTCTCTATTAAGCCTAGGTCGGGTTGCGGCGTATTGTTTTGCCGAGGCCGGGCATGACCCAGGAAAGTGTGTCTGGCCGGAGTTAATCGAGCGTGGTGGGTAAGTTGGTGCACCCATGTAGGGAAGAAAACATCTATCGATAGCCTGTCCTATGGTAACGGACACTTGGAGTTGTATCTCGATCGATACAACTAGAACTGGATACTTGTGATGAGAAATGGATTGTGATGAGACCTGGATATGAGATGATAACTGGATAGTATGGCTCTGGGATTGCTTTCTCGCAGGGAGTCGAGAAAGGATCTCTGGCCGAGGTTGATAACACTTCTACTACTTTACTTTATGCTACTCTGCTCCCTCCTGTTGCTGCAAGATGGTGGTTTCCAGAAGAAGCTAGTCTTCGATAGGCTAGACTTTCCCCATTCTGCAGTTTAGTCCACTGATACAACCCATTCCTTTGATACAGATGCATACTTAGTTTAGATCTGATGTAAGTCTTGCGAGTACTTTGGATGAGTACTCACGGTTGCTTTGCTACTTCTTTTCCCCTATACCCGATTGTTGCGACCAGATGACGGATCCCAGGAGCCGGACGACGCCACTGATGACTACTACTACCCGGAGGATGCCTACTACTACGTGACGATCGCTGACGACTTGGAGTAGTTAGGAGGCTCCCAAGCAGGAGGCCTTGCCTTTTCGATCATTGCTGCTTTTGTGCTAGCCTTCTTAAGGCAACCTTGTTTAACTCATGTCTGTACTCAGATATTGTTGCTTCCGCTGACTCTTGTGTTTTCGAGCTTATGTATTCGAGCCCTCAAGGCCCCTGGCTTGTAATATAAAGCTTGTATTATTTTAATTTGTGTCTAGAGTTGTGTTGTGATATCTTCCCGTGAGTCCTTGATCTTGATCGTACACATTTGCGTGTATGATTAGTGTACGGTCAAATCGGGGGCGTCACACTCAAGAAAAATGAAATACCTGATATCTTTTATAATGGACTAACCGATGCTTCCAGAGACCACCTAGATAGTTGTGCTGGTTGTGTTTTCAGGGAAAGAACTGTTGAGCAAGCTGAATTGCTATTGAATAATATATTGAGTAATGATAATGATTGGACACTTCCTGAACCAACTCCTAAGCCAACTCCGTAGAAAAGGGGTATTCTATTTCTCAGTCCTGAAGATATGCAAGAGGCAAAGAAATCTATGAAAGAAAAGGGTATTAAAGCTGAAGATGTTAAGAATTTACCACCTATTTAAGAAATACATGGTCTTAATAACCCGACACAGGTAGTAAAGGTAAATTCTCTCTATAGATTTGATGAAGGTGATATTCCTCGTAATAAGTCTGCTAGCCAATGCTTGGATGAGTTTGATAATTTTATTGTTAAACAAGAAAACTTCAATGCTTATGTTGGTAGACAATTGAAAACGTAATGCTTATATGGTTGAACACTTGAGTGATTATATGTCTAGAGTTAAAGGTGACCTTAAACTTATTAGTAAACATGCTTCTATGGTTACCACTCAGGTAGAACAAGTGCTTAAAGCACAAGATGATTTGATCAATGAATTAAATAATAATAAAAATGATAATGCTGTTAGAGTTATGACTAGAGGGGGTAGAATGACTTAGGAACCTTTGTATCCTGAGGGACACTCTAAGAGAGTTGAGCAAGATTTTCAGAGAACTAATGTTGATGCACCTAGTCCTTCTAAGAAGAAGAAAAAGAAAAATGATAGGACTTTGCATGCTTCTAGTGAACCTGTTGTTGATACACCTAAGAATCCCAATGATATTTCTATTTCTGATGCTGAAACACAATCTGGTAATGAACATGAACCTAGTGGTAATGATGATGTCCATGTTGATGCTCAACCTAGCAATAACAATGATGTAGAGATTGAACCTGTTGTTGATCGTGATAACCCATAATCAAATAATCAACATTATGATAAGAGAGACTTTGTTGCTAGGAAGCACGGTAAAAAAAGAGACCATGGGTTCAGAAACCCATGCCTTTTCCTCTGAAACCATCCAAGAAAAAGGATGATGAGGATTTTGAGCGCTTTGCTGAAATGATTAGACCTATCATTTTGCGTATGCGTTTGACTGATATGCTTAAAATGAATCCTTATGCTAAGTATATGAAAGATATTGTTACAAATAAAAGAAAGATACCGGAAGCTGAAATTTCCACCATGCTTGCCAACTATACCATGGTCCATTAAAAGAAACTATGTTAAAACTGCTTTATGTGATCTTGGAGCCGGTGTTAGTGTTATGCCTCTCTCTTTATATCGTAGACTTGATTTGAATAAGTTGACACCTACTGAAATATCTTTGTAAATGGCCGATAAATCAACTACTATACCTGTCGGTATTTGTGAGGATGTGCCTGTTGTGGTTGCAAACGTTACTATTTTAATGGACTTTGTTATCTTGATATTCCCGAGGATGATAGTATGTCGATTATCCTTGGTAGACCCTTTTTGAATACTGCAAGGGCTGTTATTGATTGCAACAAAGGCAATGTCACTTTTCATGTTAATGGTAATTAGCATACGGTACACTTCCCGAGGAAACAACCTCAAGTCCACAATATGAATTCTATTGGAAAAATCTCAACTATTATTATTGGAGGTTTTGAGTTCCCTCTTCCTACTGTCAAGAAGAAATATGATATTCTTATTGTTGGGGACATGCATATCCCCGTTGAGGTAACCTAGTGTTATTCGAAAATTCTCTGGTTTCATGTTATTCAAAAAGAGTTTGTTAACAAGACTTGATCAACCTTGTTAGTGGATTCCTTTTGATGACCACGGGATGGATGAAGTTAGAAAACACAACTCTCTGTACCCTCCTTTTACTTTTTGTTATTTAGATTAAATAAAGAAAAAAATTGTATTTTCTGTCTATTTTCTGAATTATCCTTGCAATAAAAATACCCCAAAAATAAAAGTTCTCCAAATGTCCTGAAAATGAAATATGTTTTTTTGTAGAATATTTAAGAATTTCTGGCACTGAGAACACACCAGGGGGCCCACCATTTGGCCATGAGGGCACAGGGCGCGCCCACCCCCTGGGGCGTGCCCCCTTGCCTCGTGGGCCCCACGTGGAAGCCCTCCACTTATTCCAGCACACACTCACTTCGTCTTCCTCTAGAAAAAATCCCCCCATAGCTCAAACCCATGTTCTAGATCATCTTGCTGCCATTTTTGATCTCTTTGCTCAAAGCTCCATTCACAAATTTTTTTTGTGGGATTGTTCTTCGGTATGTGAGTCCTCCAATGGTCCAATTAGTTTTTGTCCTAGTGATTTATTTATTGCAAATTTTTGCTGCTAAGGTGACCCTGTTCTTGAGCTTGCATGTCAAATTTATATGGTCCAAAGTAGTTTTATAACCTCTAGGCACCTGTGGGAGTAGTTGCTATCAATCTTGTTGAGTTCGATTCACTTTTATTTTGAGTCACTAAAATTTCAAGAAAAATTCAGAGAAATAAAAATGCATAGGAAAATGTACCGAGGTGGTTCCTCAAGAAAGCAAGGACCAAGGCTCGCGATACGTGAGCCGGACGATGAACCACTGAGGGAAGCTCAAGTGTGTCCTTGTGAATGGCCGTCAGAGGAGTTTATGGTCCAAGCAGGCATCAAGGATGAATTTGACGCATATGTGCAGAATGCTGATCTTGAGGACTTTGTGTCAGATAAGTGCCTACAGTACCACTACCTAACTGATTCCTTCGTGAGGAGGTTTAAATTTACATCCTCGTGCAATTCTCACACTATTTTATTGGATCTTTATGATAAATCATATACCATGGACCTAGAAGATTTTAATACTTCTTGTAAATTCCCGCAGTGCGGAAATGCTAGTGAACCTCGCAAATCTGAATATAAAGACTTTCTTACTAGTATCACTGTGGGGGAATCTAGGGAAATCACACAAGCTACCATAGGGAGCATTCATTTCCCTTCCATACATTATTTTGCGCTCTTTATAGGTAGATGCATTAACGGTAAAGATGAGGCTTGTTACTTGTGCGTTCCAGATCTTAGTGTCCTCAAGAGTGCGGTATTAGGTGATAAACAGTATAACTTGGGGGCCATTTTTGCACGAAGGTTGCATCTTAACGGTACAAGTGGAGATTTGTTTGGTGTAATTTATGCAACTCATGTAGCTAATTATCTTGGTGTACCCATACATGGAAATGACATGGAGTTGCCTCATGCTTATCTAGATTATAGTGCTATGGTTCGCCAACAGTTTCTTGAGGGGAATGAACAGTTCCTCCAGTACCAACTAATCTTTGACAAACAACGCACTGTCCATGTTGCCCTCCCTGCTCCTACCTTTGTTAAATTTCAGGAAAAAAGGAGATATGTTATAACCAGGGAGGAGGCGAATGAGTATGAGAGGAGGACGGAGGCAGCTCGCCTCCAAGCTACAACTCTTCAGGCAGTAACTACTGCATCTCAGTACAACCCCATCTACGACTTTGGATATCCGCCAAGCCAACAGTGGCCATATACCAACTTAGGCCAAAAGCCTAAGCTTGGGGGGAGTACGTATTTCTCACCGACATTACATTCATGTTCACACACTCATTCTAGTTGTCGGTGCTCATACTTTTTCATTGTACTACCCATGCTAGTTTATTTTCTTTTCTAAGCCTTCTTCTTGTGTGTTTGAAAAACCTTAAGGAAAAACAAAAAAAATTAGTTGTAGCTTTTAGCTAGTTTACTTTCCATGCCTGTAGTAGTAGTAATTAAAAGAAAACCCAAAAAGATTTCTCGTCCTTCTTTTACTTGTTGGGAGCTTTCCTGTGTAAATAGTTTTATTTCTTTTCTTATTCTTTGGGGGTCGAGAGGAGAAGACCATGATGAAAATGTTGAGTGGCTCTTGATGTCTACTATGCAACCTTCTTCTTGTAGACGTTGTTGGGCCTCGAAGGGCAGAGGTTTGTAGGACAGTAGCAAATTTCCCTCAAGTGGATGACCTAAGGTTTATCAATCCGTGGGAGGCGTAGGATGAAGATGGTCTCTCTGAAGCAACCCTGCAACCAAATAACAAAGCGTCTCTTGTGTCCCCAACACACCCAATACAATGGTAAATTGTATAGGTGCACTAGTTCGGCAAAGAGATGGTGATACAAGTGTAATATGGATGGTAGATATAGGTTTTTGTAATCTGAAAATATAAAAACAGCAAGGTAGCAAGTGATAAAAGTGAGCGTAAACGGTATTACAATGCTAGGAAACAAGGCCTAGGGTTCATACTTTCACTAGTGCAAGTTATCTCAACAATAATAAAATAATTGGATCGTATAACTATCCCTCAACATGCAACAAAGAGTCACTCCAAAGTCACTAATAGCGGAGAACAAACGAAGAGATTATGGTAGGGTACGAAACCACCTCAAAGTTATTCTTTCCAATCAATCCGTTGGGCTATTCCTATAAGTGTCACAAACAGCCCTAGAGTTCGTACTAGAATAACACCTTAAGACACAAATAAACCAAAACCCTAATGTCACCTAGATACTCAAATGTCACCTCAAGTATCCGTGGATATGATTATACGATATGCATCACACAATCTCAGGTTCATCTATTCAACCAACACAAAATACTTCAAAGAGTGCCCCAAAGTTTATACCGGAGAGTCAAGACGAAAACATGTGCCAACCCCTATGCATAGGATCATGGGCAGAACCCGTAAGTTGATCACCAAAACATACATCAAGTGGATCAATAGAATACCCCATTGTCACCATGGGTATCCCACGCAAGACATACATCAAGTGTTCTCAAATCATTAAAGACTCAATCCGATAAGATTACTTCAAAGGGAAAACTCAATCCATTACAAGAGAGTAGAGGGGAGAAGAAACATAAGATCCAACTATAATAGCAAAGCTCGCGATACATCAAGATTGTGCCAAATCAAGAACACGAGAGAGAGAGAGAGAGAGAGA
Source organism: Triticum dicoccoides (assembly GCF_002162155.2). Lineage (NCBI taxonomy): Eukaryota > Viridiplantae > Streptophyta > Magnoliopsida > Poales > Poaceae > Triticum > Triticum dicoccoides. The sequence continues at coordinate 288,243,029 of NC_041380.1, read as the reverse complement.
GAGAGATCAAACACATAGGTACTGGTACATACCCTCAGCCCGGAGGGTGAACTACTCCCTCCTCGTCATGGAGAGTGCCAGGATGATGAAGATGGCAACCGGTGAGGGTTCCCCCCTCCGGCAGGGTGCCGGAACAGGGTCCCGGGAGGTTTTTGGTGGCTACAGAGGCTTGCGTCAGCGGAACTCCCGATCTATTCTGTTCCCCGAAGTTTTTAGGGTATATGGGTATATATAGGAGGAAGAAGTACACCAGGGGAGCCACGAGGGTGGAGGGCGCGCCCTGGGGGGTGGGGGGGCGCCCCCTGCCTCGTGGCTCCCTCGCTTCTTTCCTGATGTGCACTCCAAGTCCATCAGGTCGCTTTCCTTCCAAAAATAACTTCTCGAGAAGGTTTCATTCCATTTCGACTCTGTTTGATATTCCTTTTCTTCGAAACACTGAAATAGGCAAAAAACAACAATTCTGGGCTGGGCCTCCGGTTAATAGGTTAGTCCCAAAAATAATATAAAAGTGGATAAGAAAGCCCAATATTGTCCAAAACATTAGATAATATAGCATGGAGCAATCGAAAATTATAGATACGTTGGATACGTATCAACTCTCATATGCATTATTGTTGATTTAACCAAGAGACCATATTACCTTGTCTTCTTCCTTGTATTAAATGCTTGTAGATTCCAGCTTAGTCCAATGCACGTGCACTATTATTATTATCCACACCGTTCGGTCGTGCGAGTGAAAGGCAATAATGACGATGTATGATGGACTGAGTGAGATGAGAGAAGCTGGTATGAACTCGCCCTATCTTGTTTTTGTAAATATGATTAGTTCATCGTTCCTGATTCAGCCTATTATGAATGAAACATGTTTGCAATGACAATTAGAGATTATAGTTGTTCATTCCATGCTTAATTAGCTAGGAGTTTATAATGGTTTACCTTGCGTGCCAACATGCTATTAAAATGGTTGTGATGTGGTATGATAGGGTGGTATCCTCCTTTGAACGATTCGAGTGGCTTGACTTGGCACATGTTCAAGCATGTAGATGAAACAAAATCAACATAGCCTCCATGATATTTATGTTCACGGTGATTTATATCCTACTCATGCTTGAACTCATTGTTGATTAATCTTAATGCATGTTCATGACTGTTGTTACTCTCTAGTTGGTCGCTTCCCAGTCTCTTTCTAGCTTTCACTTGTACTAAGCGGGAATACTGCTTGTGCATCCACTTCCATAAACTCCAAAGTTATTCCATATGAGTCCACCATACCTTCCTATATACGGTATTTACCTGCCGTTCCAAGTAAATTTGTATGTGCCAAACTTTAAACCTTCAAATGAAATTATATTTTGTATGCTCTAATAGCTCATATATCAACTAGGGTTGTCTATATCTTCCATGCTAGGTGGGTTATTCTCACGATGAGTGGACTCCGCTCATCACTCACAAGAAAATGGCCGGTAACCGGGATGCCCAATCCCATGCTCAAATCAAATCAAAATAATTGCAAACAAAACTCCCCCAGGATTGTTGTTAGTTGGACGGCGCCTGTTGTTTCAGAAAAGCCATGGATTGATGGTTGTTGGTGGTGGGGGAGTATAAACTTTACCATTCTCATTGGGAATCGCCTATAATGTGTGTAGCATGGAAGATATCGAGATCTCTTGGTTGTTATGTTGACAATGAAAGTATGCCACTCAAAATATTATTTATCTCTGTTTCCAAACTCGATCTCTGGCACCTCTGCAAATCCCTGCTTCCCTCTGCGAAGGGCCTATCTATTTACTTTTATGTTGAGTCATCATCCTCTTATTAAAAAGCACCAGTTGGAGAGCACCGCTATCATTCGCATGCATTGTTATTAATTTACATTGAGTATGACTGGATCTCTTTTACCATGAATTACAATGTCTAGTCAGTCCTTGATCTTCAGGGGGCTTTGCATTTATGTTTTGCAGTCTCAGAAAGGGCTAGTGAGATACCATCTTGTTATATCATGTTATGATTGTTTTGAGAAAGTATTGTCATCCGAGATTTATTATTATTACTCGCTAGTTGATTATGCCATTGATATGAGTAAACATGAGACCTAAATGTTATTGTGAATATGGTTAGTTCATAATCTTTGCTGAAAACTTGAATGCTGGCTTTACAGTTTGCAACAACAAGATCAAACAGAGTTTGTAAAAGTTTTTCTTTATCACTTTCAGTTTGTCAACTGAATTGCTTGAGGACAAGCAAAGGTTTAAGCTTGGGGGAGTTGATACGTCTCCAACGTATCTACTTTTCCAAACACTTTTTCCCTTGTTTTGGACTCTAACTTGCATGATTTGAATGGAACTAACCCGGACTGACGTTGTTTTCAGCAGAACTGCCATGGTGTTATTTTTGTGCAGAAATAAAAGTTCTCCGAATGACCTGAAAATCCATGGAGACACGTTTTGGAATTAATGAAAAATATTGGCGAAAGAATCAGCATCAGGGGTCCCACACCCTGTCAAAGTGATGGAGGACAACCTCGCGGGCCCACGGATGGAAGCATCGTACATGAGTGACTATCCTACATGACGCATAGTATACGTTGCCCCTGGCCACCCTCTTTGACGCATACTATATAGACTCCTGCCGTACATAACAAAAACCAAAAAATGACCATCATTGTTGGTCAAATTGACCTCTCTCACCGTAGGTCATAGTGCTGGACAACGACCGCACGGGCCCACAGAGAGAGTCACATGCGAGTGAGTGTCCTAGGACCACCACGTGCATGCGGCCCAAAGATGCATGTCAAACTTTTTCTGCGGCAAACATGCGACCAAAGGAGTTTAGTGTTAAAAAATGAAAAAAATAGATAACATTTGTTCGTTTTTATACATTGATTGATTTCCCAGGGATTTAATGTGCAAAAATCAAATTTAGTCTACATGAGACCTGTGATAGTGCACCAAAATGGATTGAAAAATCATATGTGTACGTGTCCCTGGGTGCATGTTTAGTCCCCATGCATGCAATTTCTAACATTGAGAATCTTGATTTAAAAATCCAATAAATCCAAAACTAAGTTCAAATTCATGAAACTTATCGTGGTGTCATATGGACACCAATAGACTGTGATATTATATTTTTTTTCAAATTTGAGACAAGTTTTGGTATAATCTTCTTACAGACAGGAAATTATCAATAATTATCAACCAATATCGCAAACTTATTTGAACCGCATGCGTTAGACCAACATTGTACGTGTTGTGCTTCGGTTAAATAATAAAGCAGCATAAATAATCGTCAAAAAGGAAAAATCAATATAATACGTGCCGCCATGCATCCCGTGTGCCGTACGAGGATGTGTGAGTTGATGAGACGCATGCTAGCAGTCCGCCGCACAGGCAGACGAGGAGGCTGAGGCATGCGCGTGTTCACTATGTAGTGTCTCTAGGGGGTGTGCTAGTAGCTGTGTGAAATTACGTTAGGCATGCCAGCAAGTCCGCTGCACAGGCTCACCCGGGGGGGGGGGAGAGCCAGCCGTTTGACCGCCGCCCACCTTGCTCCCTGTCGTGGAATTGTCACGGCAGATGTCCTTAGTGTCAGGACTTAGTCGTGAGGCCAACGCATCTATGTGGTAGCTTGAGAGCGGTTGAGCGGGACGAGAGACGCGATGTTTTACCCAGGTTCGGCTCCTCACGATGGAGGTAAAAGCCTACATCCTGCTTCATTGATATTGATGATGATGATCACGATTACAAGAGTGCTCTATCTCGAGAGCTATTGTCTAAACCTAACTTCTCCAACCTGTGGAACTTGTCAATCTTTCCCCTCCTGGGGAGCCTTGCCCCTCCTTATATATGTTGAAGGGGCGGGTTACATGACTAGTCCTAGTAGGATTATGATTACTCTATTACAAGTGGAGTCCTAGTCTTGCTTCCTTTGTAAGGGAATATTCCTTATGCTTTCCTCTTAAGCCGGCCTACCATAACGTAAGCCGACCTTCCTTGAACTGCCTACTGGGCCTCTGGGTCTTGTCGCTCCTCCAACCCACTGGCTGGGTCATTAATGAGACACCTGGCTTGGCCAGGTCATCGGTGAATGGAGAGATCCGGGCAGGCCACTTAGTGAGTCGCCAAGTCAGGGCGGGTCACCAGTGAGTCGCCAAGTCCGGCCGGGTCATACATCCGGCCGGGTCATACCACGGGGTATATCCCCGACATTAGCCCCCAGTTTAATTTGGATTTATCCATGTTAAACTAATCCTGCAAAATAAACACAAGAACAAATTTGACAGGTTGTGCTCCGGGTTAAAAAATTCTTGTAAGCCGGCACCTGATCATCGTTAAGTCCTTGTCACTTCCTTGTTGATATCTACATGTCCATGATCTCATAGAAAATCTCCCTTAGCAGATATGTTTCGACTTTTTCAATGTAAAAAATCCAGATACTTCTTTTGAGAAATCCGGGCCAATAAGCCAGCTTCAAAGTCAATTTGCTGACATTGGTCTCTTATAGAGAAATATTGTAAGAAATAATCCACTTGAATCGGCTTCCAAAGCGCCGACTTCAAAAATATTGGTCTTGAAATACTCATCTGACTTTCAGTCGGCTTGTAGAACTTGCCGGTTTATCATTGCCAAAATATCCGGTTTGTAAATATTGATAGCGCCGGGTCATAATTGTTGTCGGCGCCGGGTCATAGTTATTGGCGACGCCGGGTCAATCTGGTTTACTCAAAACTGAGAATTTTAAGATTTTTCTCCCTTATATCCATATTACATGTAGCCCCCAAGTCTTGAGCAGAAACAAAGTGATGACTTAAGACTTGCTTCAATATAAATACTGCCACTTTGAAGAAATCCATGTTGTTCATCTTAATCACTATTAAGGATTGAATACTCCATATATGTAGCCCCAAGTGCCGGGTTGTCATGCTTGCAGCAACCTAGGACATGTAATTGCCTTATACTCATAAAAAAACTTCAACCAGTGTAGCCCCCAAGGGCCGGGTCATTATGCAATAATGAGCAGGGACTTTATAAATATGATCATATAGACTTTAACAACAACGTGTAGCCCCCAAGGGCCGACTCAGTAAGATAATATTGAGCTGGGACTTTATATATACTTCTTTTGAAAATAACATCATATGATGTAGCCACCATGGGGCTTGAATCCACGTCCACAAGGTTAAGAGCTTTGTACTCTAACAACTGAGTAGTGGATCTTTCAATATAATTGATTAAGGCTTGTGTACCTTGAATTTCCGATAGGAGCAATTGGTAGCCCCCAAGGGCCGACTCATTACAATGTGATGAGTCAGGTCTCCAATAACGCCAGTAAAAATGACTTTGCATTAGCCCCCAAGTATCATGGTGCATGCTTGCAGCGACATGAGACTTGCATATTTGATGTAATCTCAACTTGAATAATGTAGCCCCCAAGTGTCGGGTCGTAAGCCTGCTGCGATTCGGGACTATTCCTTCCATTGATAAAATAATATCTATTGCGCTGAAGCAACTTTGAAAACCTCAATCATAATATTGGTTATTGATAACCATAATAAAAATCCAGCCATGTTGGCTATTTAAAGATTTGAATAATATAACCCGGTTTGAAAACCTCAATCATTCAATATCATAATGAAAATCCAACCAAGTTTGGCTATTTAAAGATTCAAATACCTTATCTGTTAACAAGTAAATCCGGAGTTTAAATACCTGGCGGCTCTTGGCTAATGACGACTTAATGTGCATTCATTGTAAGCCGGAATTTTTGTAACCCGGTGGCCTATAGCCCTTGAGACAATCAATAATTGAGAACCCTTTTGAGACACCAATTTCAGTAATGAGCTTGGACTGAAGCATTTATATAAGTCATAGTTCTGCAAATCCTGCATAGAGTTTAAACAACATATGCCCTGGCGACTTAACGTCAAGAGCCAGGGTGGGTAATGACCCAAATGTAGTCTTACCCTGCACACAAGTAGATCACAGGAAACCTTGGCGGTTTGCCGCAGGGCGGGTCATAATACCTCACATATAACCACTATGATATTGAATTTGTACTACCGGTTTACATGACCTGTGCAGTAAGGGTGATAACCCAATCCGTAGAAGCCAATGCTTCCACATAGATGATGATTGTCATAAGCTGGCGACTTATAGTCAAAATCAAGCCGGGTTAAGCATAAACACTTATATACATTTGAGATATAATCCAAAAAGGTCTCAAGTCAAAACCAAAAATTGTTCGCAAAAAAGACTTAAAAAATTTAAGGCTTCTGATTCGTATACGATCAGAAACCCGTTCCAAAGGGGTTGAGCTAAGATTCGAATACGATCATATAGCCCCCAGTGGCTTTGGCGTTGCGCCGATCAAGAGGGTACCAACAGCTATGTTCTCTTTGGTTCGAATACGACCTATGTTTGAACAGAAAGCCCCCAAATGACCTTGAGAGGTTTTTAACGACCCTGATTCTAATACGATCCAAGTCAGACCCAAAAGGGGTTAAGATATGATTCAGATATGATCAAGAAGCCCCCTAGTGAGTTTGGCTTTGCGCCAATCAAAAGGGTTACGACAGCTATGTTCTCTTTGGTTCGAATACGACCTATGTTTGAACAGGAAGCCTCCAAGTGACCATATAAGTTTTGGCATTGCGCAGATCAAGAGGGTATTGACAGCTATGCTCGATGAGCAGGAAGCCCCCAAGTGACCATAATAAGATAAGCCGTAAGGCGGGATACCCATATTTGAACCGTGCATCATGGCAGCAAGCTCTTTTTGGCACCCTTTAATCTTTCTGAGAACTCGAACTTGCGAGAGATTAATCCTTTTTAAACCAGAACTTTAAACCGGATTTAAAAGTTTCAAAACTTTGTGAGAGATAAATTTACCTTGAGCCGGATTTTGAACCGGATTTGATAGCTTCAAAGCTTTGCAGGAGAGAGATGTCTCTTGAACCGGATTTTAAACCGGAATCTTTATTTTGAACCGACAATTTTCTGACGGTCTTTAAATTTTCATCAATATGGTGGTGTCTTCCGGAACCGGGTTATCATTTCCTCCAATGACCCGGAGTTCCCGATTCATGTCATTGTAGCCTCCGAGTCTTAAGACTACTCGAGGAGTTGGCTTGAGACTCTTCATATTTGATCGTGATATAAACCGGTATGAGTCATTCAACATCTCAGTGATATAACCTATCCTGCACTGGAGAACTTGCAAGCCAGAGTAATTGCTACTTTAAAGAAAGCAATATATAATATAAAATATACTGGATGGATTTCACCTGATGCGTCAGGTGAGTAATTATCACCGCGGAGTTGATGATCACCATGGTGAAGCTGAAATCAATCACGGCCAAGTCGACCGCAGGAGCAGACAGATGAGCCGGTCACGGTGTTGTAAGCAGGTGCGGTCGAGAGAGTCGTCGATGGTGTTGATGTAGAATGAAACGCGGGGGCGACGGTTCGCACATGTATCCGTCAGGTAGCGCAACACGGATGACACATGCAGAACAATACTAGCGTGCGCTCCGTATGCACGATAGTCACCACTTTTGTAATTATCCTGTATAAAAGAACACCGCAGGCCAGAATAATTGTTGTGGAAAAAATTAATATATGTGATGAGAAAACATAGGAAAAATGACATCTGATATTTTTGTCGGATGACCATGGACGCTACCGTCCGATAACACTGGACATATCCAGGATGGGACGTGAGAAGTATGATTTTCTTAACATCATGTGGCTAGCTTGGCCGCTTCTTCCTCTCTGTATTTCTTTTGATCAGATGGTTTCAGCCAGGTTCCAATTTGAATGAACTTTCATATGTGCAAACACCATCCGAGCAGTATAAATATGGAGGTTTGTACTAGATATTCACATCAGGTTAATCACGACCATGTAGAATTATATTCTGAAATTGGCTCAACCGAATTTTCTATTGACGCCTGTGGCATGTCAGATCTTCTTCGGCCATCAATTGATCTGTGAACAGTCTTGGAATCCTAGACTTTTTCTCCTTTGACACATAACCTCAAACTTAAGCTAATTTCAGAGACAACCCATCTATGAATAGTACTCATCTTGCCCCCAAAGCATCAGCCAAGATATTAAGCTTGCTAATAGGTGCCAGTTTAATAGCTTCCGCGTAACTGAAGCCACAATCGAGCCCAGTATAGTACGCTCTTGGGAATGTCAGGACAAATTAGCCCCCAAGTTATCCTCAATATCTGATTTTGGCTTAGTAGGTAATGTTTGAAAGCCATTGTCAAAAATCTTGTCTCCAAATTAACGTCATAGATCACCCTGACCTCTTCTGCGAAAACTTTCAAATACACGCCCATACTTGCTTTCAGTATCTAATGAGGCAGAGAACTGTGGCGGGTCTCCAAGAGGCAGTTTCACGGCAGAAAGCGGCCGTGGAAGTAGACGGCGTTTTGGCACGCCGGCAAGGGCGGCTCAAGCGCGGCCGGCTTGACGATGATCGGCGAGTTGAAAGTGGACCGCAGCAGCGGGCGGTTCGCAGGCAGCAGACGGCTATCCGGTTGCGGCGACTCGAGGCGTTGAGGGCCACGGCGACTTACCACACAGCCGTAGAAATAGCAGGGCCGACCCCGGTGGCTCAGAGGCGTGGCAACTCGGTAACGATTCAGAGTCAGAGACCAGCGATGCAGTTTATGACAGCAACTTAAGGTGACTCGATATCGAAACGAGACTGCTTGGAGACGATTCGGCCCTGACGGGGACGGAGCACAGCCAGGGCGGCTCAAGGCGGCTCGACAATAGCACGGGAAGGCCGACTCGGTTTAGACCACGCCCGGGACGGCGGCTTGGCCACTGCGCGAGGCAACGACAGCGGGAGCGGCGACTCGCAGGTGAAGCCGGGCGCTTGGCGGCTCATAGCGGCAGTTTGGTCAGAGGCCATTAGCAATCGTCCACATTGGCGGTGAAGGCATCAGGCGGGTGTGAGTGGAAACAACCCAGAAGGAGCTCGAAGTGGAAACCAGCCAGAGGAGATGCGGGCGTTGGAGGACAAGGCACATCAGGTCTGAAATTGTAACGGAGACAAAATCCATCAGGCACGAGGCCAAGGCGACGGAGGCTAGGGCGGTCTCGACGGCACGTTGAACTCTGCCAATCCGATCCAGTATTGGTGTCCTTGCTCGAACATGCATGCTCGTTTGATGGATCACTTTATGCGAACAGTAGTAACGTAATGTTGCCTTCAAGCAATCACTAGCACAATTGTTTATTAGAAGTAGTACTACTCCGTGCAATAGTAGCAGCAGTCTTTTAGCAGATCAATTTATGAAATTGCCTTGGGTTTTGATCCCCGTCTCCTCACGCGTGTGTTGATTGACCCAACCCGGCGTACGGCAGCTATAGAAAAACTCATGTCGGCCTTGGCAATACACGGCTGTAGCGGCAAAAACTGATCTGGTACTCGGATTCGACGGACCGCGTTGCAACGGCGACGCAGAAGAACCTCAAACCCTATCTTCCCTTAAACTCAAAACTCATACTGTGAGCTCCAAGGCTAATACCAATTCTGACCACAAACATTGAATTTGCCGGCTCTGCCAAAAAACTGTCCCATGCTGGATCATCTTGCGTGATTCTTCCGCGCCGGTTCTTCTTCATCCGGCTAATTCGCGAACTTCTCGAAACCCGGATAAAGATCCCTCCAAGAACTCAACACCACCGTGCGCAAGCTCCACGGTGGGCGCCAACTGTCGTGGAATTGTTACGGCAGATGTCCTTAGTGTCAGGACTTAGTCGCAAGGTCAACGCATCTATGTGGTAGCTTGAGAGGGGTTGGGCGGGATGAGAGACGCGGTGTTTTACCCAGGTTCGGCCCCTCACGGTGGAGGTAAAAGCCTACATCCTTCTTCATTGATATTGATGATGATGATCACGGTTATAAGAATGCTCTATCTCGAGAGCTATTGTCTAAACCTAACTTCTCCAACTTGTGGAACTTGTCAATCTTTCCCCTCCTGAGGAGCCCTGCCCCTCCTTATATATGTTGAAGGGGCGGGTTACATGACTAGTCCTAGTAGGATTATGATTACTCTATTACAAGTGGAGTCATAGTCTTGCTTCCTTTGTAAGGGAATATTCCTTATGCTTTCCTCTTAAGCCGGCCTACCATAACGTAAGCCGGCCTTCCTTGAACCGCCTACTGGGCGTCCGGGTCTTGTCGCTCCTCTAACCCACTGGCTGGGTCATTAATGAGACACCTGGCTTGGCCAGGTCATCAGTGAGTGGAGAGATCCGGGCGGGTCATTTAGTGAGTCGCCAAGTCAGGGCGGGTCACCAGTGAGTCGCCAAGTCCGGTCGGGTCATACCGCGGGGTATATCCCCGACACTCTCACTGCTCCATATTAATAGCGTGCCCGATCCGCTGGTCATAATAGGCGGTCGCACCCCCCGTCCATAGTTGTCACCGTCGCATGGAGTGTATTAGGATTTTGCCAAAGCGCACCATCGGAGGGAGTGGCGACACCGGGGCCGGTGAAGCACCCGTGCAACGCATGAACTTGGGCACAGAGGTTTCTGTCGCCGCCGACGAGGTCTCGTGCGGGCAGCAACACGACCTTGACTTCGTCGCCGTCGTCGTGCCCCCCCAGCCGGAGCCGGAGGTCCACAGCTACTCCAACAATGACTCAGACTTTGACGGAAAACCAGTTAGTCCTCCCCTTATTTTATTGGGAATAGAAATCCTTGGTTATGTTCACCCAGTCCATAAAATCAAAGCAAGATTCGTTAGATCCATGTGGTGTATTGATTGTTGGAATGGTATCTATGGTTACTGATTAATTGTTTGTTCTGTACAAATGATTTTTTTGCTAATAATCTGACTAGGGTTAGCATGCGTGCTAATAATAGCCAGATCTTGAAAATTGATTTTGAATGTCATACATATATGTTTGTGCATTTTTTCTTCTATATCTTGAGAATTGATTTTGAATGTCCTACATGTATGTTTCTGCCTTTTTTCAGAATGGTATATACACAGATGAGGCTCCGGCCAGCGGTGCCGCCGGTTGTAAATCCTGCACCCGAATGTGCGGGCAGAAGTGGCCACGCCCTGGATCTGAGGAACCCGTAGAATATCAGGCGGACCGCATCAGTGATCTCTCGGACGCCATCATTGGGGAGATCATCTTCCTTCTCCCCACCAAGGATGGCTGCCGCACATAGGTCCTCATATCTCGGTGGCACACTCTATGGCGCGCTGCGCCTCTTAATCTCGACTATCGCCGACTATCCATCGTCCATGATTTTGAACTCCACAAAGCCATCATCTCCTCCCACCAGGGCTCCGCTCAATGCCTATGCATCCCGGCATGCTGCCTGCTGCACATACTGATACGTCTCCATCATATCTACTTTTTCTAACACTTTCCCTCTTGTTTTGGACTCTAAGTTGCATGATTTGAATGAAACTAACCCAGACTGATGCTGTTTTTAGCAGAACTACCATGGTGTTGTTTTTGTGCAGAAATAAAAGTTCTCGGATTGGAACGAAACTTTTTGGAAAATTATTTCAGAATAAAAGAAAAATACGGGAGCCAAGAACCACCGAAGGGGGCCCCCTGGGTGAGCACAACCCTTCAAGGCACGCCCCCCTCCAAGCACGCCCAGGTGGGTCACCTGATGTCCCCGCAGACCCTGATTCCAACTCCATAAATACCTATTTTTCCGGAAAAAATCGGGGAGGAAGAATTATCTCATTTCACGATACAGAGCTGCTACCATCTCCTGTTCTTCATTGGGAGGCCAGATCTGGAGTTCGTTTGGGGCTCTGGAGAGGGGGATCTTCGATCTTTGTCATCACCAACCCTTCTTCATCGCCAATTCCATGATGCTCCCAACTGGGAGTGAGTAATTCCTTCGTAGGCTCGCTGGTGGATGAGGAGTTGGATGAGATTCATCATGTAATCGAGTTAGTTTTGTTAGGGCTTGATCCCTAGTATCCATTATGTTCTGAGATTGATGTTGATATGACTTTGCCATGTTTAATGCTTGTCACTTTGGGCCCGGGTGCCATGATTTCAGATCTGAACCGTTTATGTTATCACCATTATATCTATGTTCTGGATCCGATCTTGCAAGTCATATTCACTTATTATGTGTTATGATCCGTAAACCCCAGAGTGACAGTATTCGGGATACTTTCCGGTGATGACCATAGTTTGAAGAGTTCATGTGTTCGCTATGTGTTAATGCTTTGTTCCGGTTCTCTATTAAAAGGAGGCCTTAATATCCCTTAGTTTCCATGGACCCTGCTGCCACAGGAGGGTAGGATAAAAGATGTCATGCTAGTTCTTTCCATCAGCACGTATGACTATTTACGGAATACATGCATACATTATGTTTATGAACTAGAGCTAGTTTTGTATCGCCCTATGTTATGACTGTTATATGATGAACATCATCCAATGAATCTACCGATCCAATGCCTACGAATTTCCTACATATTGATCTTGCTAAGTTACTACTGCTACTGTTACTGTTACACTTGCTACAAAATCATTGCTATCACTGTTACCATTACTATTGTTGTTGCTACTACTATCAAAACTGTCGTGGGAAACCATGGCCACCTATGGGGCCATGAGCCCCTTGTGGTTCGGCAGGGGGGATGAGCACAATGCACAAAGAGCGGAGAACGTCATGCAACATGATAAAGATCACACTGGTAGTTTTACCTAGTTTAGAGCCGCCGTGAGGCGTAAAACCCTACTCCTGTTTTGTCGGCGTTCAGGGAACGGGGGTCCCTAGACTTGCCTGCCTGCGGCCTGCGGCGTGGCTCAAAGGGGGGCCCCAGCACGGCCCATCTTCACCAACACAAACTCAAGACCCTCGCGAGGGGCCAAGCCTCGCGGGGCAGACGACACGGAGCTTCCTCAGGCATAGCCTCGTCAGGCTGGCTCACGAGGAGGTGGAGAGATCAAGGCGGGGTACCTCGCGAGGTGCCCGTGACGCAAGCCATGACGACTCAGGGCGCCAGGCGGGTGCCAGCCCACGCAGCGTCCTTGTCAGTGTCAAAACCGGGGGATCTCGGGTAGTGGGTCCTGAACTGTGCGTCTAGGCTGGATGGTAATAGGAGGCAGGGAACACGATGTTTTACCCAGGTTCGGGCCCTCTTGATGGAGGTAAAACCCTACTTCTTGCTTGATTAATATTGATGATATGGGTAGTACAAGAGTAGATCTACCACGAGATCAAGGAGGCTAAACCCTAAAAGCTAGCCTATGGTATGATTGTTGTATATGGAGTTGATTGCATACGGACTACAACCCTCTGGTTTATATAGACACCAGATAGGGTTAGGGTTACATAGAGTCGGTTACAATGGTAGGAGATCTTGAATATCCGCATCGCCAAGCTTGCCTTCCACGCCAAGGAAAGTCCCATCCGGACACGGGACGAAGTCTTCAATCTTGTATCTTCATAGTCCAGGAGTCCGGCTGAAGGTATAGTCCGGCTACCCGAACACCCCCTAATCCAGGACTCCCTCAGTAGCCCCTGAACCAGGCTTCAATGACGACGAGTCCGGCGCGCAAATTGTCTTCGGCATTGCAAGGCAGGTTCCTCCTCCAAGTCCTTCATAGAAGATTGTAAACACCAAGAGTAGTGTCCGGCTCTGCAAAATAAGCTTCCACATATTGCCATAGAGAGAATAATATTAACACAAATCAAATCTTCTGACGTATTCCGCAGTGCGTCATCACACTACAGCCAAGTCCTTCACTCGAATTGTTTTCACTTTTCCACCTCAGCGTGTTTTGCGAGGCGGTTTCCTTGGCACGTCTTGTCAAAGCAGAGATCATGTACCCTCCTTTTACGGGATTCTCATCAATACGGACGTGGGTAACCCAACCGTGCCACTTATCACAGCGCTTGGGAGGCAAGCGAGTTTTACTAGGCAGGTGGGGACGCACAACCGCATCCGCCCATATAAGGGGACAAGGATCCACCTTTTTACCTACGCCTTCTTCCTCCTTTACCTATCCATCTCCTGCGCACCTGAGCTCCAGCGCCCAAGCCCGCACTTCCCACCTCAACCTTCTCCAGCAATGTCCGGAGCGGGAGGCAATTGGATGGTCTCCTTCGCCATGGAGGGTAAATTCAAGAAGCTAAGGAAGGCCGGATACTTGTCCAAGGACATCGCGCACCGGCTTCCCGAAGAGGGGCAGCTTCTCCCCATCCCAAGGCCCCATGAGAGGGTAGTATTTCTCCCCCACTTCCTCCGTGGACTGGGTTTTCCACTCCACCCATTTGTCCCGGGGCTCATGTTCTACTACGGCCTGGATTTCCATGATCTGGCTCCGAACTTCATCCTCAACATCTCAGCGTTTATCGTTGTGTGCGAGGCTTTTCTCCGTGTCCGCCCTCATTTCGGCCTCTGGTTCAAGACCTTCAACGTCAAGCCCAAGGTGGTGCGCGGCAGCCAGGCGGAGTGCGGAGGCACCATGGCGGGCAAGATGGCCAACATCCTATGGTTCGAGGGCTCTTTCGTGGAGACCCTAAAGGGATGGCAATCCGGGTAGTTTTATATCACCGAGCCGCGCGATCCAAAATGGACCGCAGCCCCCGAGTTCCGATCCGGACCCCCCACGCGGCTTATGTCCTGGAAAGAGACGGGCCTGTCGTGGGGTGACGAAAAAGAGGTGACCGGATTGCAAACATGCATCCAGTCCCTGGTGAACAAGCCAGTCCGGCTTGTTAATGTAATCCAGGTTATGCTCGTCCGCCGGATCCTCCGTGCCAACAACGGGATTTTAATCTGTGGGAGTTCGACCTGGCGCAGCATCAAACCCTCAGCAGGCTCTTCGACACGACATACAAAGACGCCTAGAAGATGCTATTCAAGGGCGCCGAGGCTCCCGCATCCGCTTCCGAGGACCGCGGATACAGCTCGCAGCGTCACGCTAGCGAGGTATACCATCTACACCTTTTACAGGATGTTAAGCTTTTTACATAGTTTGACTCTATGCGGGATCTAAACTCCCTTACCTTTGACAGGCTTGGCGGGTGATATCCGGACCGATTAACTGTCCGGCTCCGCTGCCCGAAGACCCAGCCCCAGCTCTACTAGTGAAGCTGCCTGTTCCGGCGCCTTATGTGGTGCCGGAGAAGAAGGCCAAGAAGAAGAAGACCACGGGGACTCGAAAGAGTCCCCGCAACGTGGTGGTGTCGGACTCGTCATCTGACGAGTCCGAGACGCCCTCCTCCCGTGAAAACGAGGAGGAGGAAGAAGAAATCTCTCCCCCCCCAGCGGAGGGAGGAGAGAAGAGGAAGGCCGCCCCAACGGGGGAGGCCGAGGGGTCTAGGAAAAGGAAGACCCCTCCACCGGACTACACCCCCAACGCCGAAGAGGGCAAAGAGGAGTGGCCAAACAGGGCCAAGCGTCCGGCAAAATCGTAAGTTCGAATATCAGAGTAACTCATGATGTTCCTTTGTTGCACAACTTTCCCTAATGTCGAATGTAATTATGCAGTCCGCCCCGGGCCGAATTCGATGAATCGTCGGGCGGCTCCCTGGACTCATCGGACGTGAACTCAGTTCCGCCCACTGTCTCCCCCCGCACTGCAGACGACGCCGAAGTGGCGTCGCGACAAGCTCTGGGGCAGGAGGAGGTGGTCCCGGAGGAGCCGCAAGGCAACCTCCCGGACTCCAGGAGTGAAGGGGATAAGGCTCCCCAGGGCTCTCAGTCCGGCTTTGTGCCGGACACCGCGCCGGAATCTTCCACAGTTCCGGACCGTGGTAGGCGAACTCCTTTCAAGAGGAGCAAGCCTTCTGAGCCGGCGGCCTCCGTCCAACCGGAGGTGCCGGAAAATCTGCTGGAGGTGCTTGACGATGCCTCCATCGACGAGGGGCACCGTACTATTATGAGTACGGTGATCCAGAAGGTTCAGTCTGCCAAGAGCGGACTGACTGAAGCTTGCGCTAGCCTTCTAATAGGCTTCGAGGTAAGTAAAAATATGTAAAAATATTACCGCATAGACAGTAGCCCCTGATGCTCTGTTTGGCGTTCGAAAAGAAAAGCCGAATAGAGGATCTATTAAATATTGCAGGAGTCTAACAAAAAAGAGTCAATATGCGTATGCAGGCTTCGCTGCTATCCACCGCCGCACTGACTGCGGAGGTGGGTGTCCTGAAGCAGGACCTCGAGCGGACCGAGCAAGAGCTCGGCCTTGCCAAGCGGCGGCTCGAGGAGGAAGAAGGTAAGAAATACCTTACAGAAAAAGTGCCTATAAAAAGGCTTGATTGCAAAAAGAGTAACAGGATTGTACTGCTTATTGTAGGGGCCACGACTGAGGTGGCGACCCTTAAGCAGGCGCTGTCTGCGGCTGAAAAGAAAACAGTCGCGGAGCGCACCGAGCGTGACAGACTTGGGGCTCAGGTCGGCGAGGTGCAGCAAGAGCTTCAGGCTCTCATGAAAAAACATGAGAGTTTGGAGCTGGAGTCGAAGGCGCAAGCATCCGAGCTTGCAACGGCCCTAGAGGCTGCCAAGTCTGCCAAGGCCGAAGCCCAAAAGGCCCTCCAAGAGTTGGAGGAGATGAGGAAGATAGAAGCGGGTAAGGCATTCTTGATGCAAAGCAGAAATATAAAAGTGAACTACCTGTTACTTACCCGAATCCAGAGCTCTCCAGGGGCATTTGCAGATCTTCCCCGCAGCGTATCCAACACCGCCGCATTCTACCGAGCTGAAGAGGGTAGCTCGACGGAGAAGGTGTTCTGGTCTTAGTATTCTGAGGCTGGACACCCTGTGCCCTTGAGCGACCGGCTGAAACAGCTGGTCGAGCTCCACAAGGCGGCCGAGCAGGCCATGAAGGGCTTCATAGTTCGGCTGTGGCCCGGAGAGGCCCTGCCTAGGAGCTATTTCGGGCTGGTGCGGCGGCTGGTGGAGGCCTGTCCGAGGCTTGAGGTCATCAAGCGCTCCATCTGCATCGAAGGTGCCCGTCGGGCCCTTGCCCGTGCAAAGGTGCACTGGGGTAAGCTGGACGGTGAGAAGCTTGTGAAGGACGGGCCGCCGCCACGGAAGGAGCATCGCAAGCCTGAGAACTGCTACAAGGATGTACTTCCCGGTGCCCGCCTTGTGGCGGATGAATGTACCAAGGATGTGATATTTGAATGAACTCGCTCGTGTTTATCCTATGCGCTGAAAACTTGTTCATATGCGCTAAGCAATGCTTATTGAATTTAAAATATTACTTTCTATGCGGCCATTTATCAAAAATTGAGAGATGGCCAGTCGTCGGCTTCTGCCCCCGTGCCACTAGTGCTGGGGTGTTCGGGATAAACCTGAGCGCTCTTTTTCCCATAGTTGGGTCCTTCGAGGGAGGTGCTCAGCACAACGAACCAGGCAATCAGACTATAATGCTTGAACACTCTCACTTAGCCATAGAACTCTATAATTTTAAATTTCGGCGAAGCCCCTAGTCCGGAAGACCGAGTTCGGGGCGCTATCCACGCCTTGGCTGGACAAAGCTAGCTCCTCGCTCGAAGCGGCATAAGCCTTTAGGGACTCGAAAAACCTCTCGAACAGCGACCGGTCTCTCGCCACATCATGACAGTCAGTTTTAGCTTTCTCCACTGAGGTGCTTAACCCAGCTGAACCGGGGCACAATCGCAGTGGTTCTCCTAGTGCTACCTTAGCCGATAGAGCGGAATGTAAGGCACCAAAACATAGGAGCTGGGCAAACCCAACTATTGACCCAAATCATGATTCGGAGCCGATGCATATAGTGCTATAAGTTCGGGGTGCCGCACTTGTGAAAGTGTACGGACTTCTCACACCATTATGAGGGGTACTCAAGCCCCTGGCGTGTTTGCCGTACCATGGTGTACGGGTGCAATCATGTCATTTAATAAACATAAATGTGAAAAGAAGATAATGCAAAAAATAGACAAGAAGCTAAGCATTGTTTATAGAGATGCTATTTATCAAAGCCGAACGATACAAATAGTGCGGTAAGCAAAAGATATTGGACTATTCAGTATGTCCTGACCAGGGGCAGGCCGCGGAATTGTATTTAAAACAGGTATACCGCTCGTAACAGAGACCACCTGGGAGTTCCATAATGCGGCATGGCTTGTCTGCCTCCCTGGATCTTGCATCGTTTGTGCGGCAGTCGAATTGCCGAACAGGTCTTCCGAAGTATGGAGTCCTGAAAGTAAGAAAAAATTAAAAAAAGAATCCGGCAGCCCCTAGTACGTTTTAAGCCGTATTTTGGGCGTGCCGTTATTGTGCCCCTTCCCCTGTGCCCATGGTATTTCAAGGGCGTAGTTATGTACGCGAGGTATTGGTTTCGCTATGTTGCGAAAGCTGGGGTTGGGGCTGCATTGCTACGCTTGCTCAGAGTGTGCCAGGCGGTCCTGCTGTTGGTTACTCCGGGCGTGCTTGGCAGTGTCTGGCTTTTTAATGGCCGGACTGGAGAATTTCCTGAGAAGGCTACTTTGTACCTCCGCTGCGAGAGCCGCCGTATGCTCCTCCGTATGGAGGGAGCGTTCGGTGTTTCCGTTGACCGTGATTACTCCTCGAGGGCCTGGCATCTTGAGCTTGAGATATGTGTAGTGCGGCACCGCATTGAACTTTGCTAATGCGGTTCATCCGAGCAGGGCGTGATAGCCACTGCGAAACGAGACTATATTGAAGATTAACTCTTCGCTTCGGAAATTGTCCGGGGATCCGAAGACCACGTCAAGTGTTACTAAGCCTGTACAGTTGGCTTCTACACCTGGTATAACGCCTTTAAAGGTCGTTCTTGTGGGCTTAATCCTTGAGGGATCTATGCCCATTTTCCGCACTGTATCCTGATAAAGCAGGTTCAGGCTACTGCCGCCGTCCATGAGGACTCTTGTGAGATGAAATCCGTCGATGATTGGGTCGAGAACCAATGCGGCGAAGCCGCCATGACGGATGCTAGTGGGATGGTCCCTTCGATCAAAAGTGATCGGGCAGGAGGACCATGGGTTGAACTTTGGGGCGACTGGCTCCATCGCGTATACGTCCCGTAGCGCACGCTTCCGCTCCCGCTTGGGAATGTGGGTTGCGTATATCATGTTCACCATCCGCACTTGTGGGGGAAAGCCCTTCTGTCCATTGTTGTTCGGCGGCTTAGGCTCCTCGTCATTGCTGTGCAGCCCCTTGTCTCTGTTTTCGGCCCTTAACTTGCCTGCCTGCTTGAACACCCAACAATCCCTGTTAGTGTGATTGGCTGGCCTTTCGGGGGTGCCATGTATCTGGCACAAGCGATTGAGTATTCGGTCCAAACTAGACGGGCCCTGAGTATTCTTTTTGAATGGCTTTTTCCGCTGACCGGATTTATAGCCTTTGAATCCGGCATTGACTGACGTGTCTTCATTGCTGTCGCTGCTAACGCGGCGTTTTTGCTTATTCCGATGTGTCCTGCCACTTTTGTCCTTGGTATCCGAATACCAGGGTTCTTTGATAAGTTGTTACTGCGAGCTAGCCAGCTGTCTTCTCCCGCGCAAAAGCGGGTCATGAGTGTCGTGAGGGCTACCATGGATTTCGGCTTTTCCTGTCCCAGGTGCCGTGCAAGCCACTTGTCGCGGATGTTATGCTTGAAGGCTGCTAGGGCCTCTGCGTCCGGACAGTCGACTATCTGGTTTTTCTTTGTTAGGAACCGTGTCTAGAATTGTCTGGCCGATTCCTCTGGCTTCTGAATTATGTGGCTTAAGTCGTCGGCATCCGGTGGTCGCACGTAAGTGCCCTGGAAGTTGTCGAGGAATGCGGCTTCCAGGTCCTCCCAAGAACCGATTGAGTCTGATGGCAAGCTATTAAGCCAATGTCGGGCCGGTCCTTCAAGTTTGAGCGGGAGGTATTTGATGGCGTGTAGATCATCACCGCGTGCCATGTGGATGTGAAGGAGATAATCCTCGATCCATACCGCCGGATCTATTGTGCCATCGTATGATTCGATGTTTATGGGTTTGAAACCCTCTGGGATTTTATGATCCATTACTTCATTCGTGAAGCATAGCGGGTGTGCGGCGCCTCTTTACTGGGCTATATCACGACGCAGCTCGGAAGAGCTATGTCTGTTGTGTTCGGCCCGGCCGGATTTGTTGTATCCGGAGTGAAGATCATTGTCACATGCCGTAGGGCGCCTGCGCGATCCGTAGATCGATCTTGTTTGTCTTGCCTTATCCTCCAGTATGTCTCGCAGGTTGGGCGCATTTTCCCGTGCCTTAGTTGAGCGGCGTCGGGGCATGGCTTGGGTGGAGGGCCGAGAGGCCTCTCTGTCGCGGCCGCGAGGTGGCCGGTCTGCCATGTCATGCGCTAGTGATGTAGGTGCTTCCTCCTCTGATCGGGGTAGCGGCCTACGCTTCGGGTAACTCTTGGAGGGGCATTCGAGTTCATACTCTTCGGCCGCAAGGACCTCATTCCATCTGTCAGCTAGCAAATCTTGGGCAGCTCTAAGCTGTTGCTGCTTTTTCTTGAGGCTGCTTGCCGTGGCTAAAAGCCTGCGTTTAAAACGCTCTTGTTCGGCGGGGTCTGATGGTATGATGAATTCGTCATCATCGAGGCTTGCCTCGTCTTCGGAGGGAGGCGTATAGTTATCATCCTCGACCTCTCGGTCTGCCGCTCTCTCATGAGGGCTGGCTTCTCCATCTTCCTGTGCCGGATCTTGCTGAGGTGGGTGTTCTTCGGCGCTATCCGGGGTAGTATTATCTCCCGTGCTGGAATCACCGTTTTTGCTTTGGCGGGATTTAGAGTGGCGCCACTGACGCCGGCGCTTTGGCTGTTTCTTGGGGGCGTCATCCCCCACTGTTCCATCGCCATCTCCATCTTTTGGAGTATCCACCATATATATGTCATATGACGAGGTGGCCTTCCAGCGCCCTACAGGTGCTGGTTCCTGTTCGTCTCCTACATCGTCGTCCATGCCGTCGATGTCTTCGGAGCTAAAGTCAAGCATGTCGGTTAGATCGTCGACAGTGGCTACAAAGTGGGTGGTGGGTGGGCTTTGAATTTCCTCATCGTCCGTATCCCACCCTCGCCGACCGTAGTCCGGCCAGGGCTCTCCTGATAAAGAGAGAGACTTAAGAGAATTCAGGATGTCGCCAAAAGGCGAGTGCTGAAAGATGTCTGCGGCAGTGAACTCCATTATCGGCGCCCAATCGGATTCGATTGGCAGGGGCGCAGGGGGTTCGGAGTCCGGGGAGGAGTCCGGACCCTCGGAGTCACGAGTCGTGCAGAGTGCGGGGCTAGCGTTCGGCTCGATAGCTTTCGGGATCGCAGCCCCCGAGGTTACGTCCAACCGCTCATCCTCGATTGGCGCAATAGGCTTCGAGTTAGGGGTCGGAACCGATGCGTGTGCGGCCTCCAGGACACTGTCCGGGGGCAGAGCTAGATCATGCCCCTCGAGATAGTGCGGCGCGCTTGGCCGTGGCTCGAGCCCGTCGAAGATCAAGTCTCCGCGGATGTCAGCCGTGTAGTTTAAGCTTCCAAACCTGACTTGATGGCCAGGGGCGTAGCTTTCGATCTGCTCCAGGTGGCCGAGCGAATTAGCCCGCAGAGCGAAGCCACGGAAGACGAAGATCTGTCCGGGGAGAAAAGTCTTACCCTGGACCGCATCGTTGTTGATGATCAAAGGAGCCATCGGGCCTAAAGGCGACGACACAAAGGAACTCTCAATGAAAGCACCAATGTCAGTGTCAAAACCGGCGGATCTCGGGTAGTGGGTCCCGAACTGTGCGTCTAGGGCAGATGGTAACAGGAGGCAGGGAACACGATGTTTTAACCAGGTTCGGGCCCTCTTGATGGAGGTAAAACCCTACGTCCTGCTTGATTAATATTGATGATATGGGTAGTACAAGAGTAGATCTACCACGAGATCAAGGAGGCTAAACCCTAAAAGCTAGCCTATGGTATGATTGTTGTATATGGAGTTGATTGCCTACGGACTACAACCCTCCGGTTTATATAGACACCGGATAGGGTTAGGGTTACATAGAGTCGGTTACAATGGTAGGAGATCTTGAATATCCGCATCGCCAAGCTTGCCTTCCACGCCAAGGAAAGTCCCATCCGGACACGGGACGAAGTCTTCAATCTTGTATCTTCATAGTCCAGGAGTCTGGCTGAAGGTATAGTCCGGCTACCCGAATACCCCCTAATCCAGGACTCCCTCAGTCCTCCTTTCCTCTTTGGTGCAAAGGGGGCAAGCGCAGCTGCGGAGTACCGAGGCGTCAGGCAAAGGTTGCCATTTCAGTGCAACGAGACCAAGACCAGGAGGACTACGAGAAGGAGGTCATCGTGGAGCCCAAGACGGCGTCATCACCAGAGCTTTGCGTAGGCGAATACTACTTTTGTCAGGATAGTTGATACTTGCTGTCCCCCTTCAAATTAGCCCGCCATTGTTGGCTCCCTTCCCGCTCAATATTTGGGGAGAGGACCAGGGCCACTATAAATAGGACCGGCCACCCACATAGCAAAGGATTCAGCTCAGTCTCCTCCAGGGGTTCGGCTCAGTCTCCTCCGGGGGTTCAGCTCAGTCTCCTCGAAGGGCTCGACTAGTAGAAAGGTGGTAAGCGGAGAGAGAGGGTGAGATAGAGAAAGGTGGTTGAACTCCTCCCAGCAGTTCATCGCCCCAGCCAAGAACAGACCCTCGCGAGGCTGTTCTTCCTTGTACTGTTCATCAGCATCTGCCCGAGAGGCAATCCACCACACCACACACTAGAGTAGGGTATTACACCACAATGGTGGCCCGAACCAGTATAAACCTTGCGTCCCTTGTGTTGTTCTTTTCATAGCTTTGATCCTAGCGTGGCGGAGGGGTGCAGGAAGGTAGGAGGCGAAATCTCCATGCACACCCCAGTGTTCGAACCTCAAGGGTCTGCCGGAACCCGAAATCCGACATTTGGCGCGCCAGGTAGGGGTGCGCCGGAATTCGTCTTCCACCGCTCCGTTCTCCTCCAACCATCACGCCCATGTCTGACGCACGTCGGGCCCGCGCGGAGCGCCTGGCCGCCCTCGCTTCCCGCGTCGCCCAGACAGCCCCTGTCGGCGGGCGTCCTCGCCGTTCCCCGTCGCCCGCCGTCAACGCCGCCACCGGCCCGGCGAGGGACGAGCAGCAAGCATCGTCTCAGCATCCATCCGTGTGCCAAGACGGCCGCACCGCGACTCCCTCACTCGCCCCGGCTGGATCTTCATCCTGCGTGCTTTGCGCGCCCATGGAGGCTCGGGCTGCACTCATCGCGGCAAATGAGCTCCTGCGCTACCGTCCCGTCGACGACG
>NC_041380.1:288212515-288219415 GCF_002162155.2 Triticum dicoccoides | reverse complement strand
GCGGGCGACGAGGCTCCGGCGGCGCCCCGGCCGCCTCCCCCTCAAGAAGACGCCATGGCTCCAAGACGCGTGGCCCCTGGGCGGAACCCGGTCCGTCAGGTGCCAGCGCGGCAAGAGCAGAGCTACCAAGAAGTCCCTCGTCCGCCAGAAGCTGCCCGGGCACTCCCTGCTCCAGTACGTCGCGACCATCCTCCTGCTCCGGCACGTGGGGACATGCAGGACCAGGCTCTCCATCACCCAAGGCCTCCCGTGGCCACAGCAGGCTGCCGCGCCTACACCACCGAACTACGCAGCGTCGCGTGGCCGGGCAAGTTCAAGCCGGACCTGCCTCCTCGCTACGACGGCACGGCCGACCCTACGGAGTTCCTCCAGCTCTATGAGCTGGGCATCGAAGCTGCCAACGGAGACGAGAAGGTCATGGCGAACTGGTTGCCCATGGCGCTCAAGGACGGGGCCCGCACCTGGCTCCTGAACCTGGCTCCAGGCACAATCTCCTCCTGGGAAGAGATGCGCACCCGCTTCATCGCCAACTTCCAAGGTACTCGCGACCGGCCACCGGCCGTGAGCGACATGCGCCGCATCAAACAACAACCCGGGGAGACCCTGTAGAAGTACATCCAGCGCTTCAACAACGCACGCCTCAAGATTCCCAAGGTGACTGAAGAGGCCATCATCTCAGCCTTCTCCGACGGCGTGCGCGACGTCAAGATGAAGGAGGAGCTGGCGATGCATGAAGACCTGTGCACTTCTTTGGAGTTGTTCAACTTGGCGAACAAGTGCGCCAGGGCTGAGGAAGGGCATATCTCCCTCCTTGAGCTGCCTGCCACAGACCCAGAAGAGAAGAAGCTCAAGGCCAAGGAAGCGAAGCGCAAGGGGGCTGCCGTGCTCGCGGCAGAACCAGACACCAAGCAGGGCAGAGATCAGCCCGAACCTCCCAAGGGCAGCCGGTACTGCGTGTACCACGACCTCCACACCCACAACACCAGCGAATGCCAAGAACTCCGAGCTGTGCGTGAAGGAAGGATCGGCCGTCGCCCTTACCGTGGTGACCGGGGATACGGCCGAGGAGGAGGAAGGAACACAGGGCGCTGGGAAGACCGTGGCCCGCGCCAGGGGTGGCGCGACCAACCTCGTGAAGATTGCTGGCAAGACCCACCTCGCGAGGGAGGCTGGAGGGATCAGCCTCGCGAGGATCACCCGCAAGGCAACGCAGGCCTCCCACCGCTGCCGCCGCAGCCAAGGAGAAATGAGGACCGCCACCAGGACGAGGAGCCTGGGGGCTTCCAGGAGCCGCGCGCGATCGCCTGCATCCTGGGCGGAGCTCAGGCCCCAGCCTCTCAACGCATCTTCAAGCAGTTCGCCCGCGAAGTGAATGCAGCCCTCCCCAGGCTCGAAGCCACGCACCCTCTCAGGTGGTCGGCGTGTGCCATCACCTTCAGCTCAGCAGATCAACTCAAGTGTGCGGCTACTGCGGAGTCCTCCCAATGCTTTGTTCCCCAATCATCAGCAATGTGATGGTCACCAAGACCCTTATTGATGGCGGGGCAGGGCTCAACGTTCTGTCCGTAGAGACGTTCAACAACCTCCAAGTGCCCTACAGCCAGCTTCAGCCAACCAAGCCCTTCTCCGGTATCACCGATGGCTCCACGGTCCCGATCGGGTAGGTCCGCCTCCCCATCACCTTCGGGGCACGCGACAACTACCGCACCGAGCTCATCGACTTCGACGTCGCTCACATCCGCCTGCCGTACAATGCCATCCTCGGGTACCCGGTGCTGGCCAAGTTCATGGCCGTGACTCACCACGGCTACAACGTCCTCAAGATGCCAGGAAGCGGCGGAGTCATCACGGTGCCCTGTGAAGAGAAGGACGCAATGTGTTCCCTGGAGCGAGCCTTTCAGGCCGCATCACTGGAGGACCCAGATCGCGGAAGCAGGAGGCTTCCTGAGGCCGCCCCCAAGAAGAAGAAGACATCGTCTGGCCTGGACCCTCAGGAGGTAGGCCCCTCTGGGCCCGTGCCTGCCCAGGGGGAACCTCCTTCCATCACATAGGAAAGCGCGCCCGGCGCCCTCCTCAGGCAGGGCTCAGGGGCTCTCCCCTGGAGGGCCACCGACCTAGCAAGGGTCACGAGGGAGGCGCTGGGGCACCACATGGAGGCGTGTTTCAGAGCACGTTTCCCTCAAGAAGGAGCAAGGCAAGGAGATCCAGACCCACAGGAGTTCGTCAGCAAGGCCGTTCAGGAGCTACAGGAGTCCAGAGTCATGAGAGGCGCCCGCCGCCTACCAGCAGTGGCTCCCCATCCAAGCGAGGATGGCGGGCTGCGCGTTTGCGTCGACGTACCAGGGCTCAACCCAGTCGCCTCCCTGGAGCGCCTCTGGCCCTCGCGAGTGGGGCGCTACGGAGGTCCACCCCACAGCTACGTTCGCATGCCTTACGGCTTGCCGAGCGCGGCTGACGCGTACCAGCGCCTCATGAGGGGCATCGCGGAGGCGCAAGAGCCCAGGTGCTCCACAGCCTCGGCGGAGACGAAGATGGCCCGCGAGGAACCGCCAGCGCCACTGGAGCCTCTCGAGGCCCCTGGGCCTAGGGGCTCATGAGGATCGGCTCCCGCAGCCCACCGAGCCAGCTACACCAACACCCCTTCGTCTTCAGCGTCATCAGGTGACATTTTTCAAGTTTCACTTCCAGCTGGGAGCGCCCCCAGGGCTGCATTATTCCCAGGCCGCGTGGGTCCGTCCCTGCGGCGTGTATCCCTTTTATTTTGCGACGTTAGCTTACCTTGTTGGGGGCGCCCCTCGGGCTGCATGATCCCCAAGTCGCTCGGGCCTGACCCAGTGATCTCCGCATCCACTTGAACGAATCCACTCCTTCGCGGATAATGTGCTTTACCTAGTTGCCTGCTCAGCTGACGCCAACTAACGGAGCTGCTCCCAAACGGCACGACACTTGCGCATGGGTCCGTCCCTGCAACGCTGACGAACCTGGATGGCTGAGCTCTGGCCGCGGCAGCCCCGCATAGTGTCACCTCGTCAAGCCTTCAGTGCCTCACTACCCTTCGGAAGCAACCAACGGCTGGCCGTCGATTGTTATGGCAACCCCTTGCTTTTTCTATGATGGACCTGCAGGACCTCCTGAAGGAGCCGCGTCACGCGAGGCTCTTGCTGTGTCTCCTTCGCTCTCGTCCGCACGAACCACTTGCACGTTAAAGGGGGGGTACCCGAGCATCGCGACTCAGGGCTCTTACTGGCTCTCCAGCCCTCACCCTCTGGCCTTGACCACGGCATCGCGACCTGGCATACCAGCGACGGCTGAGACTCACTCGAGGGCCGGGACCCGAGGACGTAGAGCAGAAATTGGAGCAAAGGAGAGAGGGGAGAGACACGCGAGGACTTCGCCGAGCAACCTCGCGCCAGCCGATGCACGGACCCGGCCACACACCAGAGAGCGGCCCCTGATCCTCGAGATAAGTTATCGCCCGGAAGCGCCAGCTACTGTGGCACCATCCCTGCACCTAATGCTATCCCATGTTAGCGACGTCGCTCCCCTTTCTCACCGAATGACGGCTGCTTGGGCGCCAAAGGGGACCTCCTGAGCATCGCGACTCAGGGGCTCTTACCGGACTCCGGGTCGCTCACCTCCTGGCCTTGACCACGACATCGCGACCTGGCATACCAGCGATGGCTGAAGCTGCCTTGGGACTGGGACCTGTCGGTGCAGAGCACCAAGCCCTCGTGAGGTTCGAAAGGGAGGACCGAGCTAAGACGGGATGAGCAACTCGCGTAAATCTATGGCAAGGGTTATATTAACAAACAGGATCACAGGCACCTTACAAGCCCCCACGGGGCGCGCCTTTGGTTCCTCGCAGGGAACAGATCCTAAAGAGACGCAAACTACGCGCATCGCTACAAAAGACGCCATCATCAACAGTGGGCCGCCAAGTACCGACGCCAACCCCATCCAGATCAGAGTCAGCGGCGGCCTAACGAGCCTGCCCTGCTCCGGGAGCGGCGCCGGCTCGGGGGCACGTAGCTGTCGTCGCTCGTCTCCGGAGTCGCGAAGGGCTCGCCAGAGTCGCTGGAGCCTCTGACGTCTCCACCGCCTGAGGATCCGCCAAGGGAGCGATTGGCGAGCCCGGTCCCCGTCACAGCAGGGCCCTGGCCGTCTTCACCGGGGCAGCACTCCACCCGGCGCCCATCCGCGTCGAAGACCTTGAGGAGCATCGCCGAAGCACCGTCGTAGTCCAAGTGGATCGCGAAGACGCCCCTTGTCCTACAAACCCGGGCAATCTCGCTCCAGCCCCGGGTCATGTAGACCTCGCCCGGGGCGACGACCGCGACCTCTGCCTCGGTCGCGGGGGTGCTGCAGCCGGCGTGCTGCAGCCTGAGCTCCAGGGGCTCCCCCTGCGGGATGACGGAGGCGAAGAAGGGAGGAAGACGGATCCAAGACTGAAGAGGAATGGCGACATGGAGCACAAACTCTTGGGAGGAGCCCTCGGTATGGACCCCAGGGGGGATGACCCACACCTTCGTGACCCGTCGGCGCCGGCGCCGGCACCGCCCGTGGCGGTCAGCATCAGCTCCTTCGGGGCCCTCGACGTGGGCGTACAATGGAAGCGGGAACCCCGGGGGCGCCCGCACGCCCCGAGGACTCAACACCACCTGAAGGGCCCCCTCGTCCGGGCCATGGTGGACTTGCCGTTTCTTCGGCAGAAGTGGGTCTGGTCCCTCTCGGGGAGCCTTTCCCTTCTCTGCCGACGAGAACCGGCGGATCGGAGCCATCGCAGCAAGACAGAGCAAGAATCGGGAAGAAGGAGAAGCAAGGAGGGATGGACTGGAAGGACGCACGATATTCCGTACTTATAGCCGGCGGAGGCCAACCGCCGACCTCCACGATCACAGGTAATCATGACCCGTTTTGCATGCAGGGACTTGTCCAATCCAAGCAGTTGCCGAGGCGCCGTGGGGAAGTGGAGACGCCCACGTCCAATCAACCGCCACGCGACGCCCAAGGCCGTAGGCTGTTAGGGCCCGCGGTGCTTCACTCTTGCCCTTCCGCCTCCCTGCACGGCCAAGTCCAGGCGCGCCTTGGGCCCGGGGGCTACTGTCAGCGTTTTGGGAACGGGGGTCCCCAGACTTGCCTGCCTGCGGCGTGGCTCAAAGGGGGGCCCAGCACGGCCCATCTTCACCAACACAAACTCAAGACCCTCGCGAGGGGCCAAGCCTCACGGGGCGGACGACGCGGAGCTTCCTCAGGCACGGCCTCGTCAGGCTGGCTCACGAGGAGGCGGAGAGATCAAGGCGGGGTACCTCGCGAGGTGCTCGTGACGCAAGCCATGACGACTCAGGGCGCCAGGCGGGTGCCAGCCCGCGCAGCGTCCTCCTTTCCTCTTTGGTGCAAAGGGGGCAAGCGCAGCCGCGGAGTACCGAGGCGTCAGGCAAAGGTTGCCATTTCGGTGCAACGAGACCAAGACCAGGAGGACTACGAGACGGAGGTCACCGTGGAGCCCAAGACGGCGTCATCACCAGAGCTTTGCGCAGGCGAAGACTACTTTTGTCAGGATAGTTGATACTTGCTATCCCCCTTCAAATTAGCCCGCCATTGTTGGCTCCCTTCCCGCTCAATATTTGGGGAGAGGACCAGGGCCACTATAAATAGGACCGGCCACCCACGTAGCAAAGGATTCGGCTCAGTCTCCTCCAGGGGTTCGGCTCAGTCTCCTCTGGGGGTTCGGCTCAGTCTCCTCCAAGGGCTCGACTAGTAGAAAGGTGGTAAGCGGAGAGAGAGGGTGAGATAGAGAAAGGTGGCTGAACTCCTCCCAGCAGTTCATCGCCCCAGCCAAGAACGGACCCTCGCGAGGCTGTTCTTCCTTGTACTGTTCATCATCATCCGCCCGAGAGGCAATCCACCACACCACACACTGGAGTAGGGTATTACACCACAACAGTGTCCCGAACCAGTATAAACATTGCGTCCCTTATGTTGTTCTTTTCATAGCTTTGATCCTAGCGTGGCGGAGGGGTGCAGGAAGGTAGGAGGCGAAATCTCCGTGCACACCCCAGTGTTCGAACCTCAAGGGTCTGTCGGAACCCAAAATCCGACATGTTTTGGTGGATTGATGAGAGGACCGTTGTCACAACCTAGCTAGTCATGCATTAGAGTGTTGCATCATGTTTATTCTTTCATCAGAAACTTGAAATGGGGATGACAGAACCCCCAGTCCCCTCTGAAACCAACTAGGGTTTACTAAAATAATTTTCAATGAACCTGAAATGCCCTTCTAAAATGTCCATCATTTTTGTCTTGGTTCAGAACCTCTGCCAAAAGTGGTGCACATTTTCCTAGGCCATCTTAGGGTTTTTGAATTAATTCATAAATATTTGAATTTGGGCATTTAAAATTATATAAAATATTTAAATGCTCAAATACCTCCAAACTAAAATGTTTCATGTTGGAAATAATCCAGCTATGGACCAGGAGTGATTTGGTGATTTTTGAAATTGCCTAGGTATTTTATTTAATCCAACAAAGTTGCAGAAGTATTAGAAAAACAGAAAACAGAAGAAAATGAAAAAAACTTACCTGGCGCCTGCCCCGGCCCACCTGCCGGCCCAGCCCAGCACCGCTCCAGCGAGCTGCTTGCCGGCCAGGCAGGCAGGCAGGTGCCCGACGGCGACCGCGGCGTGCGCCACGCACCTGCTCGCCGCCTCGCCGCTCCCCTCGCCAGGTGACGTCGAGGATCGGCCTCCCTCTCTCCCCCGAACCCCCCAGACACCCCCTCTCCTCTCCAGCTCCTCCCCCTCGCACGCCCCAGCCATGGCCGACGCCATCGCTGCCACCCCCTCGCCGTAGCCACGCCCTCCGACCACCCCACGCCGTCTCACCGTGTCCAGGAGCTCCGCC
>NC_041380.1:288188276-288212420 GCF_002162155.2 Triticum dicoccoides | reverse complement strand
GACACCCCCTCTCCTCTCCAGCTCCTCCCCCTCGCACGCCCCAGCCATGGCCGACGCCATCGCCGCCACCCCCTCGCCGTAGCCACGCCCTCCGACCACCCCACGCCGTCTCACCGTGTCCAGGAGCTCCGCCGCTGTCCACTTCATCGAGCAGCCGAGCCCCGAGCGCTCGCAACGCCCGAGACCACCGCACCGACCTCGCCCGAGCTCACCGTCGCCGGAGATCCCCTTCAACGCCGTCGTCGCTCCGGTCCATCTTCGGCCGCACCAAGAACTCCGTCGCACTCACTGTGAGCTTAGCCATCTTCCCCTCCCTTCCGTTCTTGCTCCCGAGCCGTGTAGCAACCTCCCGGAGCTCAACCGCACCCACCGCCGTGGACCTCGTCGCCGACGTGCTCCCGGTCATCCTCCGGCCACAAGATGGTGTCCATCTTACTCACCAAGTTCCGCAGCACCTAGCTAGCTACTCCACGAGCCTCACCGAACCCTCTAGCGCCAAGTTCACCTCCGACCGAACCCCGGTGGCCGCCAAGGTCGTCGCCGGCGCCAACTCCGGCCACCCCGACCCCAACGGACTCCGCAAGAGCTGCGGTTTGTCCTCAGCTCCACTCCGGTGGTCTCCGCGGCCCATTTGGTGGCCGAAATGGCCAAAACCACTTCCGCCGCCGCGTCGGGCTCGCCGGCGGCTAAACGCCGGTGCAGCCGACCGGGTTTGACCACGGGTGGGCCCTGGTTGACTCCCCTGAGTCAATGACAGGTGGGGCCCAGTCCTGTTAATTAAACAGGATTAGTTTTAATTAAGTTTTAATTAAAATAATCACCCTGACATGCGGGACCCACTGTCAGGTTTGACCTGGACCAGTTCCGTTGACCTGCTGACGTCACACTGACGTCAGGCTGACGCAGTAATTGATTTTCTGGATTTAATTTAAATCAGGAAATTCCAGAATATTATTTAAACTTCAAAAATTCATAACTTTTATTCTGTAACTCCAAATTGGACAAATTATATATGAAAAATGATCAGAAAATCCAATCTATCCATCTGTACTATTTTCATGCATGATCAAACAAGTTAAATTGATGTTTTAAGCAGAACAAGGAAAAGCACTTTAAAAGGCCATATTTGAATTTGAAATTTGAATCCTTGATTCAAATTTGTTCAAACCCTTCTGGTTTTAGTTGCATTAGCCCAATACACTCATATTGCCATGTTTCATGCATGCATCATATTGTTGCACATTGTTTGGTGATGTTTGTGTATCGGTGCTCTCTGCGGCAGGTTCTGTCCCCGAAGAGTACCCTGATTACCCTAACGAAGAACCGTATCAGTGCATCGAACCATCAGGCAAGCAACCAACCATTTGATCATATCGATACAATCCCATGTTCTCGCTCCTGCTCTCTTTTACTGCATTAAGACAACGCGTTTCAAACTGCTGTGTGCTATGATAGTTGAACCCATTTCCTCTGCATGACCTGTCATTGCCACAGTAACTAGATGAAACCCACTAGCATGTGTAGGAGTTGCTTGAGCCATATGTATGTGTTGTTCCTACCTTGCTATGCCTGCTATGCTTAGAGTCGTGTCAGGTCTGGTTCATCTGGGTGATGGGCTGGAGTGAAATGATTATGTCGGTAATGAGAGTGGTGTGGTGAACACGATTTGGTAAAGGTATCGATGAAAGGCCATGTAGGAGTACATGGTGGGTTGTTTCATTGAAGCCGACCTTAAGCACTGAGATCTGTATGCGTGATTTAAGATACAGCTACTACCATGCATTGGGCCCTGAAATATGACCCCGCTCGACTTCTTATTCACCCTAGCTCTCTGTCCAGGAGTTGCAAGTAGTTTCTGGTGTTTGTAGCCTACTGGAGGCTGTGGACAGCGCTGACCGTAGGGGTGGGCTGTGATGCGGTAGGTACGTGGCACGGTGTACCGAATACCCGTTAGGTATCTCGGGAACCCTGTTCACATCGTTCGGGGCCGTATGGGAAACCTCGGCCGGACTCCCTACGGATGGAACCTGAATAGGCGATAAACCTGGACTAGAGGCTTAAGTGTTTAGGTAGGTCGTGGTCTACACCCACGTCGGCTTTCGCTTGAAGTCTGCCGAGCACATGTCGTGTGCAGACGCTAAGTGGTGGAAACATGTATGAAGAAGTACACCCCTGCAGGGTTAACATGATCTATTCGAATAGCCGCGTCCGCGGTAAAGGACTACTTGGTTGCCTATACAGTTCATAGACAAGTAAATGGAAACTACTAAAAGCCTCAAGACAAGTGTGAGTGCCGAGGATGGCTCTTCCGTAGGAAGACGGAGATGGATCCTCGGTAGTGTATTGAAGTGGTGAGTAGTGGACTCGTGTGCGCAAAACCATTTCAAGTTGGAGTATCGTAGGATAGCCTAGCCAAGAGTAAAAAGCTGGCTTGCTGCAATAACTCCACCAACCCTTTTGATACTATGCATGTATGTAGGATCTGATGTAAGTCTTGCTGAGTACCTTTGTACTCATGTTGCTATAATCTACATTTTTTACAGAAGACGCTGCAACCCCTTCTGATGGGTTCTATGTAGACGTTGACATGAACGAATAGGCTAAGGACCCAGGTGGTGACCCTGAGCTTGTGAAGGACCACGTAGTATAGCTAGGCTTTCCAGGCCTCTTTTATTTTACTAGTTGTCTGTACTCAGACAAGTTACTTCCGCTGCTGGTTTGTATGACTGTATGACTTGTATGTGGGGTCGTGAGACCCGTACCTTTGTGTATGTTATGTATGGCTCACTGAGCCTTAAATAAAGTACTTGTGTCGTAGAGTCATGTTGTGATGCTTCGTTGTATTTGCACATATCGAGCATATTGTGTGTATGATTGAAATGCTTGGTATGTGTGGGATCTGACTATCTAGTTGTTTATCTTTAGTAGCCTCTCTTACCGGGAAATGTCTCCTAGTGTTACCGCTGAGCCATGGTAGCTTGCTACTGCTCTGGAACACTTAGGCTGGCCGGCATGTGTCCTTCTTCGTTCCTGTGTCTGTCCCTTCGGGGAAATGTCACGCTTTGAGTACCGGAGTCCTGTTAGCCCGCTACAGCCCGGTGTACCGGAGTCCTGCTAGCCCAGTGCTACAGCCCGGACCCACTTGCTGATGACCGACACGTTCGAAGCTGGGTCATGGATGCCTGTCCCTGTAAGTCTGTGCCACTTTGGGTTTGCGACTAGTCATGTCAGCCCGGGCTCTTTATCATATGGATGCTAGCGACACTATCATATACGTGAGCCAAAAGGCGCAAACGGTCCCGGGAAAAGGCAAGACGACACCCGTGGGGATACCGTGCGTGAGGCCGCAAAGTGATATGAGGTGTTACCAGCTAGATCGATGTGACATCGAGTCGGGGTCCTGACAGCGTTGGCATCAGAGCCGGACTGCCTGTAGGTTCTCCAAGCCAAACTGGTCGATGTTGAGTCTAGAAATTCTTTAGTTATATGTAGGGGAATTGTTTGTGGGTTGGAACGTAAGGCTCTTTTTACTCCTTATACCTTATGACTTTCTGATCTGAGTCAGTCCATTCTTCCACCGAGGGTTAAGGAATTAGGATCTGTTCTCTCTATCAGGATCACGAGTTACTAATCAGTAGTACCTTATAAGTTTGATGGATACAAGCCTAGTTCAGTTCTACTACCACATTATGTTGTTAGAATGGATCCAGAACTTTGATATGATGATGTTGAGTGTGTATGAAATCCTTTGTCAAATGTCTCAAAATCCTTCTTGAGCATTTACAGCTGTTATGCTGCCGAAATTTCGCTAGAAATTCTAATGCCTTTGCATTATGATTGTGCTTTCAGATGGCCACTCGCGACCTTAATCAAGTGGTTCGCCTGACTCGATGCCTAGATGTACCCGGCCATACTGCTAAGTTGGTCAGGGTAATGACTGAGGCTGGATACCGCTGGTATCCTGAGTACACGGTCGAAGAGCAATTCCGAGACTTTAATCAAAGCCAGTATCTCTGCACTGTCAGGATATTTCCATCTTATCCTAGATCCACCGAGCCTCTTCACTGCTCCTATGGACTCGGGGTTACTATTGAGATGGCTGTGCAGGACGCCGCCTACTCTATGATGACCATTATGCGAGTCAGATCTGGTATATTTCGGGACTCTGATTTCCGGTATATGCCAGGATCACTTCCGGGAGCACAAGGGTATCTCCGGGCTATCTATGCTGACTCCACTCAGGAGGATTCACGGACTCGCACCACTGCTGAGATGCTCGAGGATAAGGACCGTGAAAATCGGGCCTTAAGGCTAGAGCTCTTCAACACCCGTGCTGACCACTGGGCCACTTTGACTCGGTTCGCACCGGCGGTGCAAGCTGGATTCTCAGATATGCGCGATCTCTATCCTGTGAGATCTGCTCTGCCAGACGTGATGGTTTGGCGTGATGTAGGAGGCATCACCCCACCTCGCGGTCCCCGCAGGCCACCGTTTGTTGGTCCAAGGCCTCATCCTAGCCCCTATGGTCCACAAGCTCCGCGAGACCGTCTGTTTCCAGATGATCATGTTGAGCTCCCAGGCTATGGAGGTGACTTCTACGAGGACTACTACGGATCGGTCTGAGTTAGTGGTAGTATCACTAGTTCGCACTAGCTGTGTCGTCTATCGTCCCACGTGACTCGTGGGATATGACCTAGTTTGTACTCCTTCCGGAGGTGTAGAAAAATAATGTATAGGAGCTTGGAATGCCTCCGATGAGATGTAATCCTCTTTTCACCGTAATAGTACTTTGTTTGGTCTTGTACTAAACCCTGTATGGTGTGTATGACGATGGAATAAAAGAAGCAGTTTCTGTATCTACCATGTCATACGGATGATCATCTTGCATTCCGAGTTATTTCTTACATTATGAATCCTATGTCGGAATTTTACCATCCTGACTAAATCATTGTCTTGTTTACCTAGGATGGTTAACACGCGCGCTAACCCTGCTTCTCAAGAGCAGGCCGAAGGCAGTGAAGCCAGGGATGTAAATCTGCCTCATCCTCCTTCACTAGCCGAGGTGATGATGGAAGCTGAGAGAAACAAGCGGGAGACAAACCGTTTGTTGGAGCGTATTGAACAGAATACAGCACACCATCAGAGGGCTAACGTGGTGTCACTCAGTGATTTTATCAAATTGCATCCACCCACGTTCCACCACTCCGTCGAGCCTCTCGACGCTGATGACTGGCTTCGCAGTATCTCTCACAAACTGCGTTCCGCGCTGGTAGCGGAGGCTGACAAGGTCACCTTTGCTGCATATCATCTTGAAGGCCCCGCCAGTCTATGGTGGGAGAATTATGGAGCTATGCGCCCAGCGGGCCATGTCACTACTTGGGCTGAATTCAGCGAGGCTTTCCGTGAACATCACATTCCGGAGGGTCTCATGGACCGTAAACGTGAAGAATTTTGCAGTTTCATCCAAGGCCGACTTTCTGTGGATGCTTACAGCAGGGAGTTTGGTAATCTCGCACGATATGCAACTGAGGAAGTGTCTACCGATGCCAAGAAGCAAGCAAGGTTCCGTAAGGGCCTTAGTCCTGAGCTTCGCCGCGACCTCCGTCTGCATGAGTGCACATCTTTTTCGAAACTTGTCAACAAAGCCATCAGTGCTGAAACTGGTCAGACTGACTATGACGCAACACGCAAGCATGGCCGTGACATGGGTTCCTCATCCGGTGCTGGTCCTCAGAAGCGCCGCGTGTGGGTACCCAACACCGCCCTGCCACCCAGGTTTACACCGAGGCCATCCTTCCAGGCGCCTCGCCCCGTTCAACAGTCTGCTCCAGCCAAGCCCTATGGGGGTCCAACTAACAATGCTCCTCCACGTACCAGTTCCGTGACTTGTTTCAAGTGTGGGGAATCTGGTCACTATATGCGTGAGTGTCCCCAGACCAACCCCAATCAATCTGCTAAAGCTGTTGGCCGTGGCAAGCCGACAGGAAAAATATTCCACGCCAAGCCGGTCACCGCTTCACGTGGCCATGTCAACTGTATCTCTGCCGAAGAAGCTCAAGAGGATCCCAACGTCGTTCTTGGTACGCTTCTTGTTAACTGCCACCCGGCATCTGTCCTTTTCGATACAGGAGCCTCTCATTCTTTTATATCTGAAAACTATGCTCGCTTGCATAACGTCGCATTCGGTGATATGCCAACCTCTATGGTAATTCAAACTCCGGGATCCAAATGGCAAACTTCTAGAGTAAGCCATGGAAATGAAATCCAAGTCGACAGACTTGTTTTCCTCGCGTCTTTGATAGCCCTTAAATCTTCAGATATTAATATCATTTTGGGTATGGACTGGATGTCAGCTCATCAAGCCAAAATTGATTGCTTCTCTAGGACTGTTCAACTCACCCATCCTTCGGGGAAGATAGTCAATGTCTTGACCCGAATAGCCAAGCAACAATTATATTCTCTTAACGCCAGCCCTTTGCCAGACCTTGAGGACGTTCCGGTAGTCCGTGACTTCCCGGATGTCTTTCCAGAGGAATTGCCAGGTGTTCCACCTGACAGGGATGTTGAGTTTGTAATAGACCTCATTCCAGGAACCGTTCCGATTGCTAGAAGACCTTATAAGATGGCACCCCTAGAACTAGCCGAGCTTAAGAAACAACTCGACGAGTCCTTGAAAAAGGGTTTCATCCGACCTAGCTCATCTCCGTGGGCTTGCCCCGTCCTATTCGTCAAGAAGAAGGATGGTACGGACCGGATGGTTGTAGATTACCGACCTGTTAATTTGGTCACAATCAAGAACAAATATCCACTTCCCAGGATCAACGACCTGTATGATCAGCTCGCTGGATCCTCAGTCTTCTCCAAGATGGATTTGAGGTTGGGCTACCATCAAATCAAAATCAGAAACGGGGACATTCCTAAAACGGCCTTTGTTACTCGTTATGGCCAATACGAGTACACCGTCATGTCCTTCGGATTAACCAATGCTCCAGCCACCTTTTCTCGGTTAATGAACTCAATCTTCATGGAGTATTTGGATAAATTCGTCGTGGTTTACCTCGATGATATACTCATCTACTCCAAGAACGAGGAAGAACATGCCGAACATCTAAGGCTAGTGTTGCAGAAACTTCGAGAGCATCGCCTTTATGCCAAATTTTCTATATGTGAATTCTGGTTGTCAGAAGTGACCTATCTAGGTCATGTAATATCTGGTAAAGGTATTGCTGTTAACCCT
This sequence comes from Triticum dicoccoides, assembly GCF_002162155.2. Lineage (NCBI taxonomy): Eukaryota > Viridiplantae > Streptophyta > Magnoliopsida > Poales > Poaceae > Triticum > Triticum dicoccoides. The sequence continues at coordinate 288,205,183 of NC_041380.1, read as the reverse complement.
GAGCGAGTTCAAGCCGTCCTTAATTGGACTCCACCTGAATCGGTCAAGCAAGTTCGGAGTTTTCTAGGCTTAGCGAGCTATTGCCGTCGCTTTGTCGAAAACTTCTCCAAAGTTGCTAAACCTCTAACCGAACTCCTCAAGAAAGATAAGAAGTTCGAATGGACTCCACAATGTGAGCACAGCTTTCAGGAACTGAAAAGACGCCTGACTTCTGCTCCCGTGCTGGTACCGCCAGACTTCTCTAAGGACTTTGCTATCTACTGCGACGCCTCGCGACAAGGACTAGGTTGCATTCTCATGCAAGATCGACACGTAATTGCCTACGCTTCACGGCAATTGCACCCACATGAGGAGAATTATCCCACTCATGATCTAGAGCTTGCAGCCGTAGTCTATGCACTTAAGACCTGGCGACATTACCTCCTCGGTAATCGTTGCGAAATATTCACTGATCACCAAAGTCTGAAGTATATTTTCACCCAACCGGATCTGAATCTCAGGCAAAGACGTTGGGTTGAATTGATCACAGACTTCGACTTAGGAATAACCTACACCCCAGGGAAAGCCAACGTCATGGCTGATGCGCTAAGTCGTAAATCTTATTGTAACAACCTGATGTTACAACAAAGTCAACCGCTTCTCCATGAGGAATTTCGGAAGCTTAACCTTCACATTGTTCCTCAAGGATTTCTCTCCACCTTGGTGGCGAAACCTACTCTTACGGATCAAATCATTGCTGCCCAGAAGCGAGATAAGGGAATAGCTAAGATCAAGGAGAACATTGCTAGCGGAGGTGCTAGTTGTTTCTCCACAAATGATCATGGTGTTGTGTACTTTGAGAACCGTCTAGTGGTTCCCAAGAACCAGCATCTACGGCAGTTGATCCTTAAGGAGGCTCATGAATCTCCTCTCACTATTCATCCCGGTAGCACTAAGATGTATCAGGACCTACGCCAGAGGTTCTGGTGGACTAGGATGAAGAGAGAAATTGCTCAGTATATTGCTAATTGTGACGTCTGTCATCGTGTAAAAGCAGAGCACCAACGGCCTGCTGGCACCCTTCAACCCCTAGCTATTCCTGAATGGAAATGGGATAAAATTGGTATGGATTTCATTACCGGTTTTCCCAGGACCAAGAGAGGGAATAATGCTATTTTCGTCGTGGTCGATCGTCTTTCCAAAGTAGCCCATTTCCTACCTGTTCGTGAGAGTATAACCGCTAGTCAGCTGGCAGATTTGTACATCTCTCGAATAGTGTCTCTTCATGGTGTTCCTTTGGAAATTAACTCGGATCGAGGAAGTCTTTTCACCTCTCGATTTTGGGAAAGTTTCCAAAATGCTATGGGAACCCGTCTCTCCTTTAGCACCGCTTTCCACCCTCAGTCGAGTGGTCAAGTGGAACGCGTCAACCAAATTCTAGAAGACATGCTTCGAGCCTCTGTTATCTCATTCGGAATGGACTGGGAGAAGTGCCTTCCATTTGCCGAATTCGCTTACAACAACAGCTATCAATCTAGCTTAGGTAAAGCCCCTTTTGAAGTTCTCTATGGACGACGGTGTCGAACACCCCTTAACTGGTCAGAGACCGGGGAAAGACAATTCTTGGCCCGGATATGATTCAGGAAGCAGAGGAACAAGTTCGTATCGTTCGTGAAAAGTTGAAAACAGCCCAATCCCGTCAAAAGAGTCAATATGACCGAAAACATAAGGCTATGACTTTCGAGGTTGACGAGAAGGCTTATCTTCGGGTCACCCCTCTGAAGGGAACCCATCGTTTCGGTATCAAAGGCAAATTGGCTCCTCGTTACATTGGACCTTTTCGCATTCTCGCCAAACGAGGAGAAGTTGCCTACTAGTTGGAACTACCTCCGCATCTCTCCAGAGTCCACGATGTCTTCCACGTTTCCCAACTCAGGCGTTGCTTCTCGGATCCTATCCGTGAAGTGGACCACGAAACGCTTGATCTCCAGGATAATCTTACATATCGAGAGTACCCCATTCGTATCCTCGATCAGGCCGAGCGTACCACTCGACGCCAGAACATCAAGTTTCTCAAGGTTCAATGGTCGCACCATTCTGAGGATGAAGCAACTTGGGAAAGGGAGGATCGTCTTCGACTTGAATATCCCGCCTTCTTCTCGGAGGAACCCAAATCTCGGGACGAGATTCTTTTGAGTGGGGGTGAGTTGTCACAACCTAGCTAGTCATGCATTAGAGTGTTGCATCATGTTTATTCTTTCATCAGAAACTTGAAATGGGGATGACAGAACCCCCAGTCCCCTCTGAAACCAACTAGGGTTTACTAAAATAATTTTCAATGAACCTGAAATGCCCTTCTAAAATGCCCATCATTTTTGTCTTGGTTCAGAACCTCTGCCAAAAATGGTGCACATTTTCCTAGGCCATCCTAGGGTTTTTGAATTAAATCATAAATATTTGAATTTGGGCATTTAAAATAATATAAAATATTTAAATGCTCAAATATCTCCAAACTAAAATGTTTCATGTTGGAAATAATCCAACTATGGGCCAGGAATAGTTTGGTGATTTTTGAAGTTGCCTAGGTATTTTATTTAATTCAACAAAGTTGCAGATATATTAAATAAAAACAGAAAACAGAAAAATATATAAAGGGAGAAGCTTACCTGGGCTCCTCCCTGTGCGGCCCAGCCAGCTGGCTGGCCCAGCCAGCAGCCGGCCCAGCCCACCTCCCTCCTCTGTCGTCTTCGTCCCGACAGAGGGAGGGGAGTGTGGCCGGCGCGCGCGCGCGCCACCGCGCCACGCCACCTGCTCGCCTGCTTGCCTGCCCTCCCCTCCTCGCTCGACGCCCTGGACGACGCCACGCCTCTCCCCCTGCTCTCTCTCACTCTCCCCCGGCTCTCCTCTCCTCTCCCTCGCTCTCTCTCTCTCACGGCCGAACACCACCGTCGCCGCCGTTCGCCATAGCCATCGTCTCCGGCCACCCCTCGCTCCCCCGACTAGCTCAGAAGCTCCGCCTCGACTCCCTCCTCCTCCCCACCGCTCCACGGGTCCCCGGAAGCCCTGCATCGCCGCCACGTCGCCGTTCCCCTCTTCGGGCTCCGACCGTCGTCGCCGTCGAATTCACCGTCACCAGCGCGTCCCCGAGCCCGCTAACCATCCCTGCAGCTCCGCGGTGAGCCCCCGGATCGTTTCCCCCTTCTTCCCTGGTCTCTTTCGACTTCTAGGCCCTAGCCCCACCTCGGCCGAGAGCTCCACGCCGCCGGCGATGTCGCCGTCGTGGCCACGGTCGCCGTAGCGCCCAACCGAGCACACCATCGTGCTCCCCACCTCACCAGGAGCACGCAGCACGCACCAACGCCTCCCCAAACCCCCTGCAACACTGATCCCGACCGCACCCGAACTCCGGCCGCCGCAGCCGAGCTCACCGCCGTCAACTCCGGCCACCCCGAGCCCAACCACCACCACCAATAGTCGCGGCTCAACCTCAGCAACACGTAGATGCCTTCCGCCGTCCATTTGGTTGCCGGAATGGCAAAAAGCACTTTCGCCGCCGTCTCGGGCCTCGCCGGCGTCATGTCGCCGGTGGGGTTTGACTTGTCCGACCTGGGGTTTGACCCCCCAGGGTCACTGACGCGTGGGGCCTGTCGGCCAGGTGGTTAGGTTAGCGCTAACTACTGTTAGTCAACCCCCCCTGACACTGACAGTGGGCCCCAGCGCCACTAACCCCTAATTAGGATTAATTTAATCCTGTTTAACCCCCCCTGTCACTGACGTGTGGGCCCCACACGTCAGGTTTGACCTCAGCCAGCCACAGTTGACCACTGACGTCATGCTGACGTCATGCTGACGCAATAATTATATTTCTGGAATTAAATTAAATCAGGAAATTCCAGAATATTATTTAAACTTCAAAAATTCATAACTTTTATTCTGTAACTCCAAATTGGACAAATTATATATGAAAAATGATCAGAAAAATCCAATCTATCCATCTGTACTATTTTCATGCATGATCAAACAAGTTAAATTGATGTTTTAAGCAGAACAAGAAAAGGCACTTTAAAAGGCCATATTTGAATTTGAAATTTGAATCCTTGATTCAAATTTGTTCAAACACCCCTGGTATTAGTTGCATTAGCCCAATACACTCATATTGCCATGTTTCATGCATGCATCATATTGTTGCACATTGTTTGGTGATGCTTGTGTACCGATGCCCTTTGCGACAGGTTCTGTCCCCGAAGAGTACCCTGATTACCCTAGCGAAGAACCGTATCAGTGCATCGAACCATCAGGCAAGCAACCAACCATTTGATCATATCGATACAATCCCATGTTCTCGCTCCTGCTCTCTTTTACTGCATTAAGACAATGCGATTCAAACTGCTGTGTGCTACGGTAGTTGAACCCATTTCCTCTGCATGACCTGTCATTGCCACAGTAACTAGATGAAACCCACTAGCATGTGTAGGAGTTGATTGAGCCATATGTATGTGTTGTTCCTACCTTGCTATGCCTGCTATGCTTAGAGTCGTGTCAGGTCTGGTTCATCTGGGTGATGGGCTAGAGTGAAATGTTATGTCGGTAATGAGAGTGGTGTGGTGAACACGATTTGGTAAAGGTATCGATGAGAGGCCATGTAGGAGTACATGGTGGGTTGTTTCATTGAAGCCGACCTTAAGCACTGAGATCTGTATGTGTGATTTAAGAATCAGCTACTACCATGCATTGGGCCCGAAACCAATGGACCCTCTCGACTTCTTATTCACCCTACTTCTCCGTCCAGGAGTTGCAAGTAGTTTCTGGTGTTTGTAGCCTACTGGAGGCCGTGGACAGCGCTGACCATAGGGGTGGGCTGTGATGCGGTAGGTACGTGGCCGGGTGTACCGAATACCCGTTAGGTATCTCGGGAACCCTGTTCACATCGTTCGAGGCCGTATGGGAAACCTCGGCCGGACTCCCTGCGGATGGAACCTGAATAGGCGATAAACCTGGACTGGAGGCTTAGGTGATTAGGTAGGTCGTGGCCGACACCCACGTTGGGCTTCCGCTTGAAGGTTGCCGAGTACATGTCGTGTAAACGACGGTAAGTGGTGAGAGCGTGTATGAAGAAGTACCCCCTGCAGGGTTAACATGATCTATTCGAATAGCCGCGTCCGCGGTAAAGGACTACTTGGTTGCCTATACAGTTCATAGACAAGTAAATGGAAACTGTTAAAAGCCTCAAGATAAGTGTGAGTGCCGAGGATGGCTCTTCCGTAGGAAGACGGAGGTGGACCCTCGGTAGTGTATTGAAGTGGTGAGTAGTGGACTCGTGTGCGCAAAACCATTTCAAGTTGGAGTATCGTAGGATAGCCTAGCCAAGAGTCAAAGCTGGCTTGCTGCAATAACTCCACCAACCCTTCTTGATACTATGCATGTATGTAGGATCTGATGTAAGTCTTGCTGAGTACCTTTGTACTCATGTTGCTATAATCTACATTTTTACAGAAGACGCTGCAACCCCTTCTGATGGGTTCTATGTAGACGTTGACATCAACGAGTAGGCTAAAGACCCAGGTGGTGACCCTGAGCTTGTGAAGGACCACGTAGTATAGCTAGGCTTTCCAAGCCTCTTTTATTTTACTAGTTGTCTGTACTCAGACAAGTTACTTCCGCTGCTGGTTTGTATGAATGTATGACTTATATGTTGGGTCGTGAGACCCGTACCTTTGTGTATGTTATGTATGGCTCACTGAGCCTTAAATAAAGTACTTGTGTCGTAGAGTCATGTTGTGATGCTTCGTTGTATTTGCACATATCGAGCATATTGTGTGTATGATTGAAATGCTTGGTATGTGTGGGATCTGACTATCTAGTTGTTTATCTTTAGTAGCCTCTCTTACCGGGAAATGTCTCCTAGTGTTACCGCTGAGCCATGGTAGCTTGCTACTGCTCTGGAACACTTAGGCTGGCCGGCATGTGTCCTTCTTCATTCCTGTGTCTGTCCCTTCGGGGAAATGTCACGCTTTGAGTACCGGAGTCCTGTTAGCCCGCTACAGCCCGGTGTACCGGAGTCCTGCTAGCCCAGTGCTACAGCCCGGACCCACTTGCTGATGACCGACACGTTCGAAGCTGGGTCATGGATGCCTGTCCCTGTAAGTCTGTGCCACTTTGGGTTTGCGACTAGTCATGTCAGCCCGGGCTCTTTATCATATGGATGCTAGCGACACTATCATATACGTGAGCCAAAAGGCGCAAACGGTCCCGGGAAAAGGTAAGACGACACCCGTGGGGATACCGTGCGTGAGGCCGCAAAGTGATATGAGGTGTTACCAGCTAGATCGATGTGACATCGAGTCGGGGTCCTGACAACCGTGGTGAAGACGCAGCGCTCTTGCCCGACAGGGTTGCCTCGGGGCGAGAGCAACTAAATGCGTATGAGTATAAAAGGGTCCGAATCCTTTCTATGGTTGCCACGGGCCTCCTTTTATAGATCAAGGGGTCACCATAGTGGCAAATAAGTCATTATGGACTGATTAGATAGCAAATAGTGCTATCATACCTAACCCTCTAGAAAGGGTAGAGCGCATTAAATGCGCTGCTTAGTGTCACATCATGGCATGCCCGGCAAGCCTTGCCGGGCTGTTCGGCCACCTTCTTGTCTATCTGCTTCACACGTCTGTGGACGGTGTCATTTGGAGGCGATTTCCTTCGAAAGTGGTTGCCATGTGTCAAGAGACAACCACTTAGTCACTTGGGGGCTTGACACCGCACCGATCGATGATTTTCATCGCTGTGAGGTGGAGCAGTTGAGCCTTGGCGGGGTAGTCCGCCCTCGGTGTCCCCGGCAAGTCCTGAGACTTGTCTCTAGAGCAACCTCGTCCTCGCCAGGCTCGCCTGCTCGACAAGGGAGGCTTCCCCTTAGTGGATCTTGCTTCCTTTGGCTCGACCTGGTCTTCTTGATCCGCTCTCTGATCCTTTAAAGAGCTGATTTCTTCTGCTTGGTTTAATTTTGGATGTCCCAAACTTGCTCTTAGGCCTATGCATGGTCTGGCAACAGACCCAGGGTTTGTTGCACCGACAGGAGCCCCAAGGCCTGGCCCGAACATGCTGCCGGGTGTCATCGGGGTAGGCCCTATCTAGTACATAGGCGAGAGGGTAGTAGTTGCTTGTCCTTTGAGATCTTCAGTAACTTGAGCTCAGGTCAGTTTCTGGTTCTCCCGTGCGCCGCGCAACGCCAATTGCAGCGAGGTAGATAATGGGCCATGATCCGCGGGGCACCCATGTCCCACGTTCACAGGCCGGTAACCGCCACCCCATTATGTTTCCCGCTCCAAGTGCTTCTGCCATGTGTATTGCATGCATTGTGCAATGTTGGTGGTGGATGCGGAGGGTGCGGGAATGAGTGCCATGGCAGAAAGTCAGAGGTCGTGGATTGGCGCAGGGGGTCGGCCTTGATTCTTCGAGCCGTTAACGGTGAGGGGGAGCTGGATTGGTCGAACGGGGCGGCTACCTTCATGGAAAAATTTAGCCCCCTGCCGCGTTCGCCTATAAAAGGGGACGTGGGGCGAGGGGTTTCTCCACATCTCCTTTTCCCTCCATTCCTGCAGCAGTCCTTGCCTATCATGGCGAGAGGTAGAGGGTTCGGCGCTGCTCTAGTGGCGACGAGAAATTCTGCTCGACAGCGTCTCCCTCCTTCCTCCGAAGATGCAGGGGCGGAGCCCACCATGAGGGGAGGTAGGAGGGGGCAAGGTCGTGGTCGTCGCGGCGCCCCGGGACGAGGAGGACGGGGTGGCACTCTGATTACGCCCCCACTGGCCGCCCCTCCCCCGATGGACGACCATGTCGGAGACCAACCTCTGGAGTTCATCATCAGATTGTACAAGCCTCTGCGTGGACGCCTCTGTCTCCCCACCCCATTCGCAAGGGTGATGGAGCTCGAGCACATGCGTGCGTTGAAACTGCACATGAGGGGCTATGGGAATGGCGGCATGCAGGTGGATGTGGATTTCCCCGCTCCTCATGTCATGTTCTTCTGTCGTGGCTGGAAGACCTTTGCTCGCGCCCATAGCTTGTCGAAAGGGCACCTCCTCCATTTTAAACTAATGGAGGCCGATTTACTTTTCGGTAAGGTCTTTGGGTGCTCGGGTGTGCTCGCCTAGGGTGCTACGTGGAGAGCTCACCGACGACGAAAGCTCCTCCTCGAGCGATAGAGACAAGGAGGAAAGTGATGGCAATGATGATGGTGTCGACCGGGAGGGCGACGACTCCGACTCTGGCTGAACACCAGTCGCACCGTCACCTTCAGACAATGGCCCCACCATCCGCACCTGCATCTCCTCTCCAGTAAGGCGATTTGCCGAGGAGTTGGGTGCAGAGACGAAGATGGTGCCCCTGGCTCCTCCAGCAGCCTTCCAGCTGGACCCCGACAGGCTTCCTCGCCGGCTGTAGCTTCATGCGCCCTGCCGCGTCCTGCTGGCCCTGGTGGTGGTAGTTGGGGGTCGTCTCCGCAGATATCTTCACCATCACCTTCACCCGCGCCCTCTCGCTCGCACCAGGCTCCTTGCCAAAGGACTTGACGTGGTCAGGCTGGCCTTCTACCCAGGCGCTACTTTTGCCCTCTTCGCCTCCCGCCGCAGTGCCTAGGAGGAGAGGGACAAGAAACCGAATCACGGGGCACTTATCTTTTTTCAATCTAAAATGTGTAGGCACCTGCCAAACTTTAGTTTAAATTATGTAATCTCCTTCACCCATGTTTGTGTTCTGTAAGATCTGTACTTGTTAATCAACACATTAATGAAAAAGACAAACCTTGCTGGGTACTTGTGCATGTAACATGTCCATGCAGAGGTGAAATGCCTCTATACTTCCAAGTAAACAAGTTTTCCCCGGCAGGCCATCCTGCCGGTACCCTCAGTTTGCTGCCGCGAGGTTAGGCTTGCCGGGCGCAAATCGCAAAGATGGACCTGCCGCTCACTGAACCTTTTTGCCAAAGGCCACTGGAACCACCTTGACCGAAGCAACGTTCAAGTCAAGGGATGGGTGCACCTAAGTTTCGAAGGTGGCAATATTTTCATATGCACAAGTCTCTACTTACAGAACACGCATGGATAAGAGAGAGAACTTATCTATTTGGCTTGATGGGGATCACAATGTAGGTTTTTCTTCTCTTGTCTTCTTCGTGATCAAGTCCACGGTAAGAGTTTGCAGCTTAGTGCAGATGAAAATGATGCCACATGCGATCTTATCTACATGAACATGCTATGCTCATGATATGCTTATGCATGCATGCAATTTGTCAGGGGCCCCAGTGCTTCATTTATTTCTCTGTTGCTCAAGGTCTGTGCCTGGCTTTGTACAAGGGGTTACATGCAACATTGGCAAGGCATGTACAAAAGGATGGCTGCCGGACAGGGCACGATAGCCGCGCCTTACGGGTAGAACTTATGGAGATGCTCAATGTTCCATGAGTTTTGCAATTGAATGCCATCTCCGGTCTCCAGATGGACTGCGCCAGGTCTGGTGACTCGTCCTACCCGGTAAGGGCATTCCCACTTCGGCGCCAACTTGTTTGTACCCTTAGCGGACTGGACACGCCTAAGGACAAGGTCGCCTTCCTCAAAACTCCGGGCATGAACCCTGAGGCTGTGATAGAGACGCAGGGCTTGCTGCTAGCGTGAAACACACATAGCAGCCCGGAGACGGGTTTCCTCAAGTAGCACAACGTCGTCATGCCGGTGTCGTTCTTGCGCTACTTCATCATAGGCAAGCAATTGAGGTGACCCGTAAATGAGTTCCGTGGGGATAATTGCTTCTGCCCCATAGACTAGGGAGAAGGGAGTCTGCCCGGTAGCTCGATTTGGTGTCGTACTAAGGGACCAAAGAACCACCGGCAGCTCGTCGATCCATCGCCTGCCACACTTCTGCAACTTATCAATTGTTCTTGTCTTGAGTCCTTGCAATACTTCAGCATTCTCCCTCTCAGCTTGCCCTTTGCTCCTTGGATGAGCAATAGAGGCGAATGAGATTTTGGGTCCGAGGGCACAAACCTATTGTATGAAGGCATGGCTCGTGAATTGGATGCCATTGTCGATGGTGATTTGGGCAGGGACCCCGAAGCGGCACACCAATCCTTTCAAGAACTTGATAGGTGACTGAGTAGTCACCTTTCTCATGGGCTCCACTTCCGGCCACTTTGTAAACTTGTCAATTTCAACGAACCAAAATTCAAAGCCACCGGTAGCACAGGGGAAAAGGCCCAAGATGTCGAGCCCCCAGACCAAAAATGGCCATGATAAATGGATTGTCTGAAGAGCCTGGGCAGGCAGATGGATATTCTTGGAATGGAACTGGCAGGCTTCATATTTGGTGACAACTCGACTGCATCTTGGAGGGTTGTGGGCCAATAAAATCCTTGCTTTAAGGCTTTTCCAACTAGAGTCCTCGATCCAATGTGTGAGCCACACGTACCCTTGTGTATCTTTGCCAATTGTTCGTTTCCTTCTTCCTGGCAAATGCACTTCAATTTCACACCGTTGGGCCTCCTTCTGTACAGCGTGTCATCAACGAACTGGTACATACTGGATCTCCGGGATACTCTTTCAGCTTCTTCTTGCTCTTCGGGAAGTTCTCCAGTTTGGAGGAAATGACCTATGTGTGGGGCCCAAGCTGGAGCCTGAGGCTCGGCAACAAGAACCAGCGGCACCTCCTCATTCGCGGGAGAGCACTTCTCGACCACAGGGACCGGTGGTCTGGCGGGTGGGTGTAGCTTAGCGATCAAAGTGGAGTTGTGATGTCTACTACACAACTTTTACTTGTAGACACATGTTGGGCCTCCAAGCGCAGATGTTTGTAGGACAGTAGCAATTTTCCCTCAAGTGGGTGACCTAAGGTTTATCAATCCATGAGAGGTGTAGGATGAAGATGGTCTCTCTCAAACAACCCTGCAACCAAATACAAGAAATCTCTTGTGTCCCCAACAGACCCAATACAATGGCAAATTGTATAGGTGCACTAGTTCGGCGAAGAGATGGTGATAAAAGTGTAATATGGATGGTAGAAATATATTTTTATAATCTGAATAAATAAAAACAGCAAGGTAGCAAATAGTAAATGGGCACAAAAATGGTATTGCAATGCTATAAAATGAGGCCTAGGGTCCGTACTTTTGCTAGTGCAACCTCTCAACAATGTTAATATAATTGGATCATATAACCATCCCTCAAAGTGCGATGAAAAATCACTCCAAAGTTCCTATCTAGCGGAGAACATAAGAATAAATTGTTTGTAGGGTACGAAACCACCTCAAAGCTATTCTTTTTGTTTGATCTATTCAAGAGTTCATACTAAAATAACACAAAGCTATTCTTTCCGTTTGATATATCCTAGAGTTCGTAGTAAAATAACACCAAAGCAAATTCATATTAATAATACTCAATCCAACACAAAGAAATTCAAAGAGTGCCCCAAGATTTCTACCGGAGAAACAAAGACAAGAACGTGCATCAACCCCTATGCATAGATTACCCCATTGTCACCATGCAAATCCGCGAGTTGAATGCCAAAACATATATCAAGTGAATCAATATGATACCCCATTTTCACCACGAGTATGCAATTGCAAGACATATATCAAGTGTTCTCAAATCCATAAAAGTATTCAATCCGATAACAACGAAATTTCAAAGGGAAAAACTCAATTCATCACAATAAGATAGAGATGGGAAAACACCATATGATCCGACTATATTAACAAAGACCGCGATACATCAAGATCGTGACATCTCAAGGACACGAGAGAGAGATTAAACACATAGCTACTGGTACAAACCCTCAACCCCGAGGGTGGACTACTCCCTCCTCATCGTGGTGGCCGCTGGGATGATGAAGACGGCCACCGGAGATGATTCCCCCCCTCCGGCAGGGTGCCGGAAAGGGTCTATATTGGTTTTTGGTGGCTACAGAGCCTTGCGGCAGCGGAACTTCTGATCTAGGTTAACCCCGAGGGTTTCTGGAATTTTTGGGAATTTATAGGGTAAAGAGGGGGTGCGGGAGGCCACCGAGGTGGGCACAACGCACCTGGGCGCACCTGGCCCCCCAAGCATGTCCTGGTGGGTTGTGCCCCCCTCGTGGCACCCCCAGGTGCTTCTTTGGCCCATCTTGGGTGTTCTGGTCCATAAAAAATCTCCAAAAAGTTTCGCAGAGTTTGGACTCCATTTGATATTGATTTCCTGCGATGTAAAAAACAAGCAAAAAACAGCAACTGGCACTGGGCACTGGGTCAATAGGTTAGTCCCAAAAAATGATATAAAGTTGCTATAAAATGATTGTAAAACATCCAAGAATGATAAAATAACAACATGATTACTTCATAAATTATAGATACGTTGGAGTTGTATCAGCTTCCCCAAGCTTAACTCCTACTTGTGCTCGAGAAGGTAAATGATAAAAGAAATAATTTATGAAGTGTGAATGCTAGCAAAGTGCATAAGTTTGATCAATGATAATTTCAATCACTTCTCCTAGCATCATGATAGCAATTCTTTCTCATAAAATTTGTCATGTTAAAGTTGCAACCAATTCACATGTTAAGGTTCAAACAATGAATTATCCTGAAACTCAACAACCTATGTTCTCAGTCACCAAGCAATTGTAATTCAACTTATTCAACATAGTTTAAGTAAGAGCTCCACATACTCAACCATCATATAGTCTTCTATGATTGCTAACAGTCACCACATACACACGAGCAAAACGTTTCAACCGGACACATAGAAACATACAAAGAGCATCATGAAGCACATGACAAGCACATTTAAGTCTAACCCACTTCCTATGCTTAGGGATTTTGTGAGCAAACAATTTATGGGAACAAGAATCAAAAGGCAAAACAAGCGAAACTTGAAGATTTTTGACACATAGAGAGGAAACTTGATATTATTGCAATACCTACAAGCATATGTTCCTCTCTCATAATAATTTTCAGTAGCATCAAGAATGAATTCGACAATATAGCTATCACATAAAGCATTCTTTCCATGATTCACAAGCATAAAATTTTATTACTCTCCACATAAGAAAATTTATTCTCATCAATAATTGTGGGAGCAAACTCAAAAAAATAACTCCCATGTGATTGGAAATTAAAATCACGATGACAAGTTTCATGTTTATAATTATTCAATATAGCATACATGTCATCACCATAATCATCATATATAGGAACTTTGTTGTCATAATCAATTGCAACCTCCTCCAAAATAGTGTATTAATCATTAAATAAAGTCATGACCTCTCCAAATCCACTTTAATCAATATAACCATCATAAATAGGAGGCATGCAATCATCATAATAAATTTTCTCACCAAAACATGGGGGACTAAAAATATCATATTCATCAAATATAGCATCCCCAAGATTGTAGCTTTGCACATCATTAGCATCATGGATATTCAAAGAATTCATAATAACAACATTGAAATCATGCTAATCATTCAAATATTTTGTGCCAAACATTTATTGACTTCTTCTTCCAACAATTGAGCACAATTTTCCGAACCATCATTTTCAAGAAAGATATTATAAAGATGATCAATAATATGATGCAACCTCAATTCCATTTTTATGTAGTTTTATTTTATAAACCAAACTAGTGATAAAACAAGAAACTAAAAGATTCAATTGCAAGATCTAAAGATATACCTTCATGCACTCACCTCCCCGGCAACGGCGCCGGAAAAGAGCTTGATGTCTACTACGCAACTTTATTCTTGTAGACACATGTTGGGCCTCCAAGCGCAGAGTTTTGTAGGACAGTAGCAATTTTCTCTCAAGTGGATGACCTAAGGTTTATCAATCCGTGAGAGGTGTAGGATGAAGATGGTCTCTCTCAAACGACCCTACAACTAAATACAAGAAATCTCTTGTGTCCCCAACACACCCAATACAATGGAAAATTGTATAGGTGCATTAGTTCGGCGAAGAGATGGTGATAAAAGTGTAATGGATGGTAGAAATATTTTTTTATAATATGAATAAATAAAAATATCAAGGTAGAAAATAGTAAATGAGCACAAAAACGATATGCAATGCTTGAAAAAGAGGCCTAGGGTCCGTATTTTCGCTAGTGCAACCTCTCAACAATGTTAATATAATTTTATCATATAACCACCCCTCAAAGTGCGATGAAGAATCACTCCAAAGTTCCTATCTAGCGGAGAGCATAAGAATAAATTTGTTGTAGGGTACGAAACCACCTCAAAGCTATTCTTTCCGGTCAATCTATTCAAGAGTTCGTCCTAAAATAACACAAAACTATTCTTTCCGTTCGATCTATCCTAGAGTTCGTACTAAAATAACACCAATGCAAATTCATATTCATAATACTCAATCCAACACAAAGAACTTCAAAGAGTGCCCCAAGATTTCTACCGGAGAAACAAAGACAAGAATGTGCATCAACCCCTATGCATAGATTACCCTAATATCCCCTCGCGAATTCGCGAGTTGAGTGCCAAAACATATATCAAGTGAATCAATACGATACCCCATTGTCACCACAAGTATTCAATTGCAAGGCATATATCAAGTGTTCTCAAATCCATAAAAGTATTCAATCCGATAACAATGAAATCTCAAAGGGAAAAACTCAATTCATCACAACAAGATAGAGAGGGGAAAACACCTTATGATCCAACTATATTAACAAAGACCACGATACATCAAGATCGTGACGTCCCAAGGACACGAGAGAGAGAGATTAAACACATAGCTACTGGTACAAACCATCAGCCCTGAGGCTGGACTACTCCCTCCTCATTGTGGTGGCCGTCGGGATGATGAAGATGGCCACCGGAGATGATTCCCCCCCTCCGGTAGGGTGCCGGAAAGGGTCTAGATTGGTTTTTGATGGCTACAAAGCCTTGCAACGGCAGAACTTCTGATCTAGGTTAACCTCGAGGGTTTCTGGAATTTCTGGGAATTTATAGGGTAAAGAGGGGGTGCGGGAGGCCACCGAGGTGGGCACAATCCAGCTGGGCGCACATGGGCCCCCAGGCATGCCCTCGTGGGTTGTGCCCCCTTGGGGCACCCCAGGTGATTCTCTAGCCCATCCTGGGTGTTCTGGTCCATAAAAAATCTCCAAAAAGTTTTGCGGTGTTTGGACTCCGTTTGATATTGATTTCCTGCGATGTAAAAAACAAGCAAAAAGCAACAACGAGCACTGGGCACTGGGTCAATAGGTTAGTGCCAAAAAATGATATAAAGTTGCTATAAAATGATTGTAAAACATCCAACAATGATAAAATAACAGCATAAATACTTCATAAATTACAGATACATTGGAGACGTATCAAGTTGTTCCCGCCAAGCTCTCTGCCGGGGACCTCAGGAGGTTCTACCGGGAGAGGCTTACTGTCGGTGTCAAAACCGGCGGATCTCGGGGAGGGGGTCCCGAACTGTGTGTCTAAGGCGGATGGTAACAGGAGGCGGGGGACACGATGTTTACCCAGGTTCGGGCCCTCTCGATGGAGGTAATACCCTACTTCCTGCTTGATTGATCTTGATGATATGAGTATTACAAGAGTTGATCTACCACGAGATCGTAGAGGCTAAACCCTAGAAGCTAGCCTATGGTATCCTTGTTGTTGTCCTACGGACTAAAACTTCCGGTTTATATAGGCATCAGAGGGGGCTAGGGTTACACAGAGTCGGTTACAAGGGAGGAGATCTACATATCCGTATTGCCAATCTTGCCTTCCACGCCAAGGAGAGTCCCGTCCGGACACGGGACGAAGTCTTCAATCTTGTATCTTCATTGTCCTACAGTCCGGCTAAAGTATATAGTCCGGCTGTCCGAGGACCCCCTAATCCAGGACTCCCTAAGTAGCCCCCAAAGCAGGCTTCAATGACGATGAGTCCGGCGCGCAGATTGTCTTCGGCATTGCAGGGCGGGTTCTTCTCCAAATTTTGAGTACATGTTGAGTAGTGTCCGGCTTCCCATAAATGTTGCACCCCTTGGCTTCTGTGCCTAATAATGGCTATCTTCCACGTGTCAAGCGAATGCGAGAAGCGAGTGCATTTTTACATTTGCCACCCAAGCCATGTGAGTAAACATTCTATTAAAGAGATGGGGATTCTTAGATCCAGATCACACCATCCTCCCACAGCGAGTATCCATCGGAGCGCGCCTGGAAAAATCCATTCCAACATGGCCGGCCATCACAGCTCCTCCTCTCGCTCCCATAGCCCTAAGCCCGACAATTGGAAGAGCTGTTCCGTCCCTCACAACCAATTAGTAGAGCTACAGACCTAGGGATTTCTCCCTCCAGCGTATATGGTTCCTGTTCGAGCTAGGCTTACCACCTATAATGGCGGGGAGCAAGCGGAAAGCTCCCCCAATCCATCCAAGGGGGAGCGGGTATGCCTTGTCCCTTTTTTACTAAGGGGACTTGGATTCCCAATTCATCCGTTCCTCCATGGGCTCCTGGAGTTCTACGGCCTCTAGTTGCATAATTTTACCCCCGCTTCCATCCTACACATCGCTGGCTACGTCGCCCTTTGTGAGCTGTTTCTGGGCTGCGAAGCTCATTTTGAGCTATGGCGGAGGTTATTCTGCCTCGTGCCCCGTACACAGAAGGGGTCACTATATCAAGTGGGGGGAGCCGAAATATGGCGCATCGCCGGTACCGGATACCTGTCTAGTACACCGAAGAAGACGTCCAAAGACTGGCCTTCAGAGTGGTTTTATATGGAAGACGTCCCCCTTCCGGATCCTATTCGGATGGGCCTTCCTGAGTTCGACAACACCCCTTTGAAGAAACGCCGCAGCTGGCGTCCTCGGAGCCCCCAGGAGGAAGATAACGGGGAAGTCCTTTATCTGATGGGCCAGATAGATATATTGGCCAAATTAGGATTGACAATAACCGAGGTTATGTCCATATGT
>NC_041380.1:288074749-288188004 GCF_002162155.2 Triticum dicoccoides | reverse complement strand
GCCACTTCAATATCGGGGACAACCCATGTGGCACTTCAATGGAGAAGACGACGCCACCCGCTGCAGTCGTAAAGGTCCGGACTCCGTTGTTGCGCTAGCGAAGATACTGCCCGACTTGTATAAAGGAGAAGAAGAGGAATTCACCCGTATTAAGCCACAGGACGGATTCTCCATGTACAACCCCCCAAGCTGGGTGAGCTGCTACTTTCTACTTCAATCCTTTCCACATTCTTCGTCATAAGTATTTACCTTGTTATTTCATAACAGGAACTGCGAAAAGCTGTGAGGGAGGTCCACGGCCCATCTCCACAACCAGAGGACCCTAACCGGGCCCTCGACCCCGGACTCGAAGAAGATCCGGACACATTTGTGGAGCTCATCGACAGAACATTCTATCAGTTGAGCTGTGATGGTACCTTGGTGGCTATCATAGCCGATTATCCTGGACTGCTCCCCGCATCGCATGTAAGTACAACAAGAGCCCTAACTTCCAAGAAGGATCCCTTTTTCTGCACTTCACCTACCGCACACATATGGTGTTTTACAGGGAAGGCCCTCCGGACGCCCTGCCGAACCCGCAGTGACCCGCCAACAAGGGGCACCGAATCCGGGTAGGCTTAAAAGGAAGGCGGTCAGGACTGAGACGCCGTCGCAGAGGTACGAAAGAGAAGCCCACTCCGTGGTGGTCGTCTTCTCAAATATAATAACGCCCATGTTTCCTAGTAGGAAAAACGCTCGTCGGACTATATCCAGAGAGGCTGCCGGTCACGCCTCCACCAGTCGAGCTCCAGAGCCGGACATAGAGGCAGACGCTAACAGGGGGCCAATGCCGGATGTTCCTCCTATAGAGGGTGCAGATAGGCTATCCGCTACAAATTCTGAAGTAGAGAGCACTATGAATCATAGGCGTCGCCGGGCCGTACTCCGTGACGCTTGTTTCTCCCAAGAGGCGTTTGATGCCTTCAACTCAGGAGACGCGTACATCAGAGCTGCTCAAAATGGTCTTGCCAGAGCCACGGACCAGTATGTAAAGGATATACGGGTAAGAAAATCTAATAATTATGTAGCCCCTGAGACTTGAAATAGTTGGGACAACTGATTTAAGGATCATTGTTTGCATAGGTTCTGACGGAGAAGAATACCCAATTGTCTCAAGAGCTGAAGGAGTGCAAAGCCCAGCTTTAGGCCACACTTGCCGCAATGAAAGAGTCAGAGAAGGTCCCATCAGGTAACACTTTCTTCCATTGCAAAGAATGTCATGTACCAGGTAGTGTGCGACATGCGTGCAAATCTAACAATAGATGTTGCAGATGACTCCAGAGTGAATCCGGAGGCTGTGCCAGGGTTTGGGCAACGTGCTAATCGACAGCTAAATGCTGGCGAGCGCGTGCTTACGCGGGTTAGGCAGGAGAAAAACGATCTCCAAGACGCCAATATCCAGTTGGGCGTGGAACTGAAAGATGTTCGAGCCCAGCTTGTGGACTCCGTAAAGGAGAATAGGCGGTTTCGACGTGGCATTTTCAGTAAGTGCTTGAACAAACTTTTAAAGAGTTCGGCGAAGAAGCCGGCTAATAGAGTTATATCTGTAGGTATGCTAACGGGTCGTTCCGCAGAGGAAATGGCCTGGTTTGCAGGTGATCTTCTGCCCGAGCTCTCACAACTGGACGAACAAGTTCGGCAGGTGATGTAGGGCATTGCCCAAGCCTTGTGGCCATCCGCCTCCCTGCCAGGAGGCATGGGGGAGCTTGTAGAGAAGCTCAAGGGAGCCCGGCGGCGCTTCCAATTATGGAAGATATCAGCCTGCCGACAAGGTGCAAGGGAAGCCTGGGCCATGGTGAAGACGCGATATACCAAGGCTGACCCAAACCACATGGCTGAGGTCGGACCTGTGGGGCCCGATGGGAAAGAGGTCCCCGTCAGTTTGGTGTATGACCAAGTAGAATTAGCCGCAAAGTATTCCCAACAGGATTGTAGGCTAGACAGCCTGTTGGATGGTATAGAAGAAGAATTTAGTCAGTCTAAGTGACTGTGTACTTCAAGTGACATGTATTGTCCCTAGCCGGATTGTAAATCATTTGTCATGGTGGACCTTTTCGCTTTGACCTTTGGACCCGACAGTCCAGAGTGTATCCGAATACCCGCTCAGTTATGTAAAAATCGGGGTATGCGTGGAAACCAGGCATAGGGGTCATAAGTGCTTGAACAGACAAGTACCCAACTAGCTATGTTATATTACATGGATAGTAAGAAACATCTTCCAGGGAGAACAGTTCCGTTAAGGGTTCCTTTCACTGGGTACGCATGCCCTAATGTGCATGTCCGAACTGCGAAAAGAGACGCAGGCTATAAACATATGGGGGCATGTAACAAAATAAATAAAAGTCATCTTTTGTTCACTGACCGAGTATTCCCTTAAGAACGCTAGCTTTCGGCTTCACCCAGTCTGAGGTACACATCCGGCTGACCCGGCAGTAACGATCGCAGAGGTGCTCCCCTTATGCCCTAGTCGAATGAACGGGAACGTAGGGCATAAACACAAGAGCCAGGCAACCCATCTTGGCTAAAACTTAAGTCATATTGATGCATATAATGGCGAAAAAAGGTACATGTGGAAGAATAACACATGTGTGGGGCATAGAGCCCGGAGAATAGTTATATTAAGCTTATGTATAAGAAGCCCCCAGGTATAATGAGCATGGTTAGCGCGTCAAGATTGTGTAGTCAAGACACAATTTAGCTTTTTAAGGCCTCGAAGAAAAAGGAAAAAAGAAAGAGATAAAAGACAGATAACGGATATGTAAAAAATTGATGGAGGTAAGGAGACGAACATAGAGTCCGGAACTTGGCGTAGAACCTTCGGAGTCTGGCTGCGTTCCATGGGTTTGGCTCAAGTCGATTATCCGATGCATCCCGCAGACGGTACGCTCCACCGGTCAGAACTTGGTCAATAATGAAGGGACCTTCCCATTTGGGCTTGAGCTTGTTCTTTTTCTTCTCTGGTAGGCGTACAACGAGTTTGCCAACGTTATAGGTTTTGTCCCGTACTTCTCTGCTTTGATACCTTCGAGCCTGTTGCTGATAGAATGCGGAACGGACTTTTTCCACGTCACGCTCCTCCTCCAGGGTGTCCAAACTGTCCTGTCGATCAAGCTCAGCCTCTTTTTCTTCATACATGGCACTCGAGCTGAGTCATGAATTATGTCGCAGGGCAGTACCGCCTCTGTGCCATACACAATAAAAAACAGTGTGTATCCGGTAGTGCGATTCGGCGTGGTCCACAGCCTCCATAGGACGGAGTCGAGCTCCTCTACCCAGTGCGTGTTTGATTCCTTTAAGGACCGCACTAATCTGGGTTTAATGCCGCTCATGATAAGACCATTTGCTCACTTGACTTGACCGTTAGTTTGCGGGTGATAGACAGAAGCATAATCGAGCTTGATGCCCATGTTGCTGCACCAAAGTTTTACCTCATCGGCTGTAAAGTTCGAGCCGTTATCGGTGATGATGCTGTGGGGGATGACATAACGGTGTACAACCCCAGATATGAAGTCTATCACTGGTCCGGATTCAGCCGTTTTGACTGGTTTGGCTTCTAACCATTTGGTGAATTTGTCCACCATGACCAATAGGTATTTTTTCTTATGGGTTCCCCCTTTGAGGGGTCCGACCATATCAAGCCCCCAGACCGCAAAGGGCCAAGTAATGGGGATTGTTTGGAGAGCGATAGGCGGCATATGGCTTTGGTTTGCGAAAAGTTGGCAACTGACGCAACGTTGAACAAGGTCCTGTGTGTCTGCTCGGGCCGTCGGCCAATAGAAACCTGTACGGAAGGCCTTGCTTACAAGGGCCCGAGCTGCGGCGTGGTGGCCGCTGAGTCCGGCATGGATTTCTGCCAAAAGTTTCTGGCCTTCCTCTTCGGAGATGCACCTTTGAAGGACTCCGATAGTGCTTTTCTTATAAAGCTCTCCCTCATGGACCTTGTTGGCTTTAGACCACCGCACTATGCAGCGTGACTCATTTTGGTCCTCGGGTAGTTCCTGCCTAGTTAGGTAGGACAGGAATGGTTCTGTCCACAGGGCAATGACAACAATCATCACGTGGGCTGAAGGTGTTATTTCGGTGGTAGAGCCTCCGAGTGTGTCAGAGTGTTCGGTATCTGGTGTTGTGGCCGGGTCCGGACTATTGTTACCGGTGTCCACTTCTGAAATGATCGAGAAGAGGTGTCTAGAGGGGGGGGGGGTGATTAGACACTAAGTACCAAAAGTTGCAGTTTTTAATTTCTTTAAGTTGAAGTGGAGTTTTGGCACAAGTTTAACAAACACAATACATATCAAGCAAGCATGCAAAGAGTATATTGTCGGATTTCGGGTTCCGGCAGACCCTTAAGGTTCGAACACTGGGGTGCGCGCAGAGATTTCACCTTCTACCTACCTGCACCCCTCCGCCTCGCTAAGATCTAAGCTATGGAAAGAACAGCACAAGAGACACAGGGTTTATACTGGTTCGGGCCACCGTTGTGGTGTAATACCCTACTCCAGTGTGTGGTGTGGTGGATTGCCTCTTGGGCTGATGATGATGAGCAATACAAGGAAGAACAGCCTCGTGAGGGTCTGTTCTTGGCTGGGGGGATGAACTGCTAGGAGGAGTTCAGTCGCCCTTCTCTCTCTCTCTCTCTCTCTCTCTCTCTCTCTGTGTGTGTGTGTGTGATGCTACTCGATCCGATCCTATCTAGTTTCTCTCTTGGCTTCTAGATTCTCCCTTCTTGATTGCCCCCTACCCTAGGGGTGGCTAGTCCTATTTATAGGCAAAGGCCTTGGGCCTCTTCCCAAATATTGAGCGGGAAGGGTGCCAACAATTGGCCATTTTGAAGGGGAACATATGGTACACTTATCCTGACTAAAGTTGGTCCTCGCCTGCCAAAGGCTCTGGTGGTGATGCTGGCTTGGGCTCCACAATGACTTCCTCCTTGCCGTTGGACTGGTCTTGGTCTCGTTGCACCGAAACGGGTGCCTTTACTTGATGCTCTCGCCCGCGCTCGCTCCCTTTGCACCAAAGAGGAAAGGAGGACACTACGCGGGCTGGCGCCCACCTGGCGCCCTTGGTCATCATGGCTTGCGTCACGGGCACCTCGTGAGGTACCCCGCCTTGATCTCTCCGCCTCCTCGCGAGCCAGCCTGATGAGGCCGTGCCTGAGGAAGCTCCGTGTCGTCCGCCCCGCGAGGCTTGGCCCCTCGAGAGGGTCTTGGGTCTGTGTTGATGAAGATGGGCCGTGCTGGGCCCCTCCTCGAGCCATGCCGCAGGCCGCAGGCAGGCAAGTCTGGGGACCCCCGTTCCCAGAATGCCGACAGTAGCCCCCGGGCCCAAGGCGCGCCCGGACTTGGTCATGCAGGGAGGCGAAAGGGCAAGAGCGAAGCGCCGCGGACCCTAACAGCCTGCGGCCTTGGGCACCGCGTGGCGGTTGATTGGACGTGGGCCTCTCCACTTCCCCACGGCGCCTCGGCAACTGCACGGATTGGACAAGTCCCTGCATGCAAAGCAGGTCATGATTACCTGCGATGGTGGGGGCCGACGGTTGGCCCTCGCCGGCTATAAGTACGGAGCGGCGCGCACCCTTCCAGTTCATCCCCCTTGCTTCTCCTTCTTCTTCATGGCTCCGTCGAGGAGGTTCTCGGCCGCAGAGAAGGGGAAGGCTCACCAGGTTGAGCCTGCCTCTCCCCCGCCCAAGCGCGGCCGAGGGCGCCCTCGCAAACATCCTGTGGCCTCCACGGCAGCTCCCCGCGGCCGTGGAGATGATTTCCAGCATGGTGACGGGCGGACTGCTGCGGCCGGGGGGTGCGCTTCGGTCACGCATTCCCCTAGGCCGCGCTTTCGCGCTGCAGAGGTGCTGCCGGAGTTCGTTGTGTGGTCGGCTGAGCCGACTAGCACCTGGCTTCAACTTCCTCGCTTCCTCCTCGGTGAGCTCCCGGGCGGCCTCTGGCTTCAGGCAGACGGCTGCTGCAGCCAGGCCTCATGGGCTTCACTAGAGGTCTCCGCGGCCGGGAGCCTGGCCTTGACCCGCGGTTGGCAGACGTTTGCTCGCGCGCGTGGCCTGAGCCGTCGGTGCACCCTGCACTTCAAGTTTGACGGCAATGCCACCCTCTACGTGAGGGTGTTTGGGGAAGATGGTCGCCGTGCAGGGTGCTGCCCTGAGGACGACGACCGCGGCCGGGGACCCAGCCCCGGCGATGATGGAGAGGACATCGCTTGCGTGATTGGCGACGCTTAGGGTTCCCCAAGCTTCACCGGTTCTTCTTCAGGCGGCGAGTCTTCTAGCGGTGGCCGCGGTCAGCCTCCACGCCGTCATACCTGCTTGGGAGGTGGTAGCGCGTCTGCCCGCCGTCGCGCCTCGGTGAAGCGTGAGAGGGAGTCTGCCTGAGCCCCGGAGGCAGCTCGAGTCTTCCCTGTAGGCCGGTGTGAGGCGAGCTGCGCCTGATTTGTTCTTTCTTTTCCTTTTTCCTGCGTAAAAAGACAGTAGCGTGGAGCCCCGCAGGGGCGTGTTTGGGTTATTGCTGTTAATCATCGCTTTGCTTCCGTTATCGTGCCTTCCGGCTATGTGCCCGCGCGTGGATAGTTCCCGGCCCCAGCCGTGGGGGGGGGGGGGCGACCGACCCAGGCCCTATGTTCGTGTCGCGGTGCCCGTGGGGCACGGACTGGAGGGGTGCTCCTGTAATGGACCCAGGTCGCGAAACCTTTGAACGACTAGGACGGAAACACTCACGAGGGTGCTCGGCTGCCCCCCTCGTGAGGCCTTGCATAAGAGAAATCGAGGAAGGAGAGTGAAAAGTCAAAGAACCACAAGTCAAAGACGGCAACAACTTCAATAAAACTTCGAATGAGAATGAACAAGCCAACTGCGGAAAGCAAATGAAAAAGCCGCGTCCGGCACCTAATCTAGTCTTCGACGTCTTCTCACCAGCGCGGAGCTAAGTGCTGCCACTGGGCGTGGGAGGGAGCCCCAGGGCCTGAGGCCGGCGCTCCTAAGACTCCGGGGCGTGTACAGCCCCAACTCATTATTACGTGAGAGTGTCACGGGCGGCGAGCTTCACAGGCGTTGGCCTTCTTCACAGGCTCCGGGCCTTTCTTGGGGGGAGCAGGCTTCACGGGCATTTGCCCTCTTCACAGGCTTCGGGCCTTTTCCCAAACGAGACAGCTTCACAGGCATTCGCCTTCTTCACAGGCTCTGGGCCTTTTCCAAAAAGGATAATCTTCACAGGCATTCGCCTTCTTCACAGGCTCTGGGCCTTTTTAGGGGTAGAACCTCCGGAGGTGCTGGATGTTCCATGCGTTCTGGACCGGCACCCCCTCCTGAGTCTCCAAGCGCGCGGAGCCAGGCCTGGAAACATGAAAAACCTTGAACGGGCCCTCCCACATGGGAGAGAGCTTGTGCAGTCCCTCCCTGGAGAGAACCCGCCTGAGCACGAGGTCTCCTACCTCGAGAGTTCTGGGGCGGATGTTGCGGCAGTGATATCGTCGCAGTGCTTGTTGGTACCTCGCCGCTCGCAGCGCGGCCTCTCGGCGACGTTCCTCCCCCAGCACAAGGTCCATCCCCCGCATGGCGTCCTGCTGCGCCTCGTCGAACGCCAGGACCCATGCGGAGCGACGTCTGACCTCGTGAGGAAGGACCTCTTCGGCTCCGTAGACCAGGAAGAATGGGGTCTCTCCAGTCAGCTTGGTCACGGTTGTGTGGATGGAGCACAACACGGACTGAAGCTCATCGTACCAACCTCTGCCGCAGGCCTCCAGCTTCTTCTTGAACGTCCTGGTCTTGAGGCCCCTCAGGACCTCTGCGTTGGCTCGCTCGGCCTGGCCGTTGCTTCGGGGGTGCGCCACCGAAGCGTAGCATATCTGCGTTCCAAGGTCAGCACAGTATGTTTTGAAGAGGTTACTGGTGAACTGCGAACCGTTGTCTATGATAATGCGGTTCGGCACCCCGAACCGGCTCACGATGCCCCTGATGAACTTGACCGCGGAACCCGCGGGGATGGTGCGGACGGCCTCTACTTCAGCCCACTTGGTGAACTTGTCCACGGTGACGTAGAGGTAGCGGTAGCCCCCTGGCGCCCGAGGAAACGGGCCCAGGATGTCCAGCCCCCAGACTACGAACAGCCACGAAAGGGGTATAGTCTGCAGGCCTCCTACCGGCTGATGGATCTGCTTGGCGTGGAACTGGCAGGCCTCACAAGCCTTCACCAGTTCGACGGCGTCATTGAGTGCGGTGGGCCAATAAAACCCACTGCGGAACGCCTTGCCGACGAGGGTCCGTGATGATGAATGATGTCCATAGTCTCCACCGTGTATATCTTCCAGCAGTTCCTTTCCTTGCTCCCTGGAGATGCAGCGCAGGGATACATCGTTTGGTCGCTTCCGGTAGAGCTCTCCATCCTTGATGCAGTACGCCGTGGCCAGCCGTGCCACACGCTCCGCTTCCTCCTCCTTCTCCGGCAGGGTCCCTTGTGTTAAGTAACTCCGGAGCTCCGTGATCCAGCACCCCTCCCGGGGTTCCATCGTCAGGAGCAGGCGTGCTCCTGAGGCCGGGCCACAGACCGGGGCTCCTGAGGCAGGTGGCTGGGGGATCTCCTCCCGAGGCTGAGCCGTGTTTGACAATGATGGCAGGGCTGAGGGCTTGAAGAGCCGCTCCTCAAAGACGTCAGGCTCCTGAGGTAACCGCCTGGACGCCCGTTTGGCGATGTCGTCGGCCTCCTGATTGGTGCCACAGGGCACATGCTGCAACTCCAACCCCCATAACTGCTTCTCCATCCTGCGGACCTCTGCAAGGTATGTGCTCATCTTTCGGCTCGTACACCTTGTTGGAGAAATTGACAAGGAGCTGCGAATAGCCCTTGATGGTGAGGCGTTTCACCCCCAGGGCAGCTGCGGCCTTCAAGCCCGCTATTAGACCTTCATACTCCGCTATGTTGTTGGAGACCTTTTCACCTTGCTGGAAACAGAGCTGTACAGCGTAGTAGAGCTTGTCCTGAGTGGGCGATATGAGCACTGCCCCAGCCCCAGCGCCATGCCTGGAGAACGCCCCATCGAAGTACATGACCCAGCCTTCTGGCGCCTCGCTTCCCGGGGAGAGGGACCGATCCTCGTCGGCCTTGAGGCCTGGGGCCTCCGTCCATTCTGCCACAAAATCTGTTAATGCTGCTCCCTTGATGACTCTGGTCGTGCTGAATTCGAGCTGAAACGCTTGCAGTTCTATGTTCGACTCAGCGACCCTTCTGGCTGAGTTAGGGCTCCTGAGCACTCTCTCCAAGGGGTATGATGAGACAACCTTGATGGGGTGACCCTGAAAATAGTGCCGCAGCTTGCGCGAGGCCACCAGTAGCGCGAGGAGGAGCTTCTGAGGCATGGGGTACCGTGCCCTCGCATCGTGCAACACCGTGCTGACGAAGTACACTGGGTGCTCGACGAGGTTGTGTCCGTCAGTGCTGGTGATGCCCCCCCGGAGACCATGGCGCCTCCTGAGGCGATGGGGCCTCCGGAGGCTGGCCATCTGGGAGAGGGGCCCCTTCCGCCTCTGGTGCACTCCTCTGCGGCGGCTGATCCTCCTTAGCCGCGATGGCGGTTTCTGTGGGCCTTCCTTGTTCCTGTTTTGCCTTGTCCCGGGCTGCTGCTATGGTTTTGATTCGACGCTCCTCCCTAACCGCCACCAGGGCTGTGCTGGCGGAGTAGGGAGTGGCGGCGAGGTAAAGCACCAGGGGCTCTTGAGGGCGTGGAGCCACCATGACCGGAGGGCTGGTCAGGTATCTCTTGAGATCTTGGAACGCCTTGTCAGCCTCTTCAGTCCATTCAAAGGGCCCCTTTTTCTTCATTAGCTAGAAGAAGGGCATCGCTCGCTCCCCCAACTTGGAGATGAAGCGCCCTAGCGCGGTCACGCGCCCAGTGAGCTTCTGCATTTCTCTGAGGGTCTTTGGCGGGCTCATGTCCTCGACCGCCTTGACCTTTTCCAGGTTAGCCTCGATGCCTTGGTGGGACACGAGGAAACCCAAGAGCTTGCCCGAGGGGACTCCGAACACACACTTCTCTGGGTTGAGCTGCAGGTTCACTGCGTTGAGGCTCGCAAAGGTTTCCTCCAGGTCTTGTATCAGGGTCCTGGCCTCCCGAGACTTCACCACTATGTCATCGATGTAAGCCTCGACGTTCTTCCCGAGCTGCGGGCCCAAGGTGATGTGCATCAGCCGCTGAAAGGTCGCCCCTGCGCTACGCAGCCCAAATGGCATGCATGTGTAGTAGTACACCCAACACGGGGTTAGGAAGGCTGTCTTTTCGACGTATTCTACCGCCATCTTGATCTGGTGATACCCAGAGAAGGCATCCAAGAAGCATAGCAGGTCGCATTCTGCGGTGGAATCGATGATCTGGTCGATGAGGGGGAGCGGGAACGGATCTTGCGGGCATGCCTTGTTGAGGTTGGTGAAGTCGACACACATGCGCTCCTTCCCTCCCTTCTTTGGCACAACGACAGGGTTGGCCAACCAATCCGGGTATCGGACCTCGCGAATGACCCCAGCGGCTTCTAGCTTGCGGGTCTCTTGGACAATGAAGGCCTGCTTTTCTGTGGACTGCCGCCTTGCCTTCTGCTTCACAGGGCGCACGTTGGGGCACACGTTGAGGTGATGCTCGATTACGCTCCTAGGGATCCCCGCCAACTGGTCAGGCTCCCAAGCGAATACCTTCTTATTCGCATGCAGGAACCTGACCAGGGCCTCCTCCTGCTCGGGCTCGAGGTTGGCGCCTATGGTGAAAGTGGCATTGGTGGACCCGTCCTCATCGACAGGTATCTGCTTGGTTTCTGTCTTGTCTTGGGTGAACAACTATTTCTTCTTGGCGGGTGCAGCCCCCTTGGGCTCGGGGGTCTCCGAGTCGGCGGGCTGTGCCGACGCCGCCGTCTTGAAGGCGAGCTTGAGCACTCGCAGCGCATCTCCGGTGTCCCCGTGCACGGTGAGGACACCGTTGCTCCCAGGCATCTTCATGAGGTTGTATGCCGGGTGCGTCGCAGCCATGAACTGGGCCAACGCTGGATAGCCGAGGATGGCGTTGTAGGGGAGGCCGATGGGGGCGATGTCGAAGTCGACCAGCTCCGTGCGGAAGCTGTCGTAGGTGCCGAAGGTTACTGGGAGCCGAATCTGTCCCAAGGAGCTGGATGACCCGTCCCCAACGCCTGAGAAGGGTCGGCTGGGTTGCAGCCGTTCCAGGGGTGTGCATAGGAGGTTGAAGGCCTCAACCAAGAGCACGCTAAGGCCCGCGCCGCCATCGATGAGAGTTCTGGTGACGGCCACCTGGTAGATGGTGGGGGTGCACAGCATGGGGAGCGCACCCGAGCAGGCCGAGTTGGAGGGGTGGTTCTCCGAGCTGAAGGTCAGGCCGGCCTTGGGCGCCGCCCGGTCCGGGGGAGCCCCCTGCCGCGTGGAAGCGACGTTGACCCGGCGGATGAACGGCTTGACGTGGTGACTTGTAGGTGGCGCCTGCGAGCCGCCCAGGAGGGCCGCGACGACCGAGGGTGCTGGTGTAGCGTGGTGGGCGAGGAAGAGGCTGCGGAGCTCTTCCCAAGAGGCCATGGAGGCTGCCGGCAGGTGGAGCAGCCATGCGCGCAGAGCGCCGGTGAGGGCCATGGGAAGCCAGTTGGCCATGACCCTATCATCACCTCCAGCTTCGAGGATGGCCTCCTCGTACGCCAGCAAGAAGGCCAGCGGATCAATCGCGCCGCTGTAGCGCGGCGGCGTCGTTGGCTTGAACTTGTCTGGCCACCATACCCGTTGCAGGGCTGGGGCCAGGGCTCGGAACCCCTTGGCCCCCGTGCTGGCGCAGGCGGCCAGAGTGGGCGACGCGCTACTCATCATGGGGCAGGTCGTGGCGGTGGCGGAAGGGAAAACTCCGGTGCACCCCTACCTGGCGCGCCAAATGTCGGATTTCGGGTTCCGGCAGACCCTTAAGGTTCGAACACTCGGGTGCGCGTGGAGATTTTGCCTTCTACCTACCTGCACCCCTCCGCCTCGCTAAGATCTAAGCTATGGAAAGAACAGCACAAGAGACACAGGGTTTATACTGGTTCGGGCCACCGTTGTAGTGTAATACCCTACTCCAGTGTGTGGTGTGGTGGATTGCCTCTTGGGCTGATGATGATGAGCAATACAAGGAAGAACAGCCTCGCGAGGGTCTGTTCTTGGCTGGGGGGATGAACTGCTAGGAGGAGTTCAGTCGCCCTTCTCTCTCTCTATGTGTGATGCTACTCGATCCGATCCTAGCTAGTTTCTCTCTTGGCTTCTAGATTCTCCCTTCTTGATTGCCCCCCTACCCTGGGGGTGGCTAGTCCTATTTATAGGCAAAGGCCCTGGGCCTCTTCCCAAATATTGAGCGGGAAGGGCGCCAACAATTGGCCATTTTGAAGGGGAACATCTGGTACACTTATCCTGATTAAAGTTGGTCCTCGCCTGCCAAAGGCTCTGGTGGTGACGCTGCCTTGGGCTCCACAATGACTTCCTCCCTGCCGTTGGACTGGTCTTGGTCTCATTGCACTGAAACGGGTGCCTTTACTTGATGCTCTCGCCTGCGCTTGCTCCCTTTGCACCAAAGAGGAAAGGAGGACACTGCGCGGGCTGGCGCCCGCCTGGCGCCCTTGGTCGTCATGGCTTGCGCCACGGGCACCTCGTGAGGTACCCCGCCTTGATCTCTCCGCCTCCTCGTGAGCCAGCCTGATGAGGCCGTGCTTGAGGAAGCTCCGTGTCGTCCGCCCCGCGAGGCTTGGCCCCTCGCAAGGGTCTTGGGTCTGTGTTGATGAAGATGGGCCGTGCTGGGCCCCTCCTCGAGCCACGCCGCAGGCCGCAGGCAGGCAAGTCTGGGGACCCCCGTTCCCAGAACGCCGACATATATGAGCAGCGGAAAGTAAAGCATGCAACTTGCAAGAACGTAAAGGGAAGGGTTTGGAGGATTCAAACGCAATAGAAGACACATATGTTTTTGTCGTGGTTCCGATAGGTGGTGCTATTGTACATCCACGTTGATGGAGACTTCAACCCACGAAGGGTAACGACTGCGCGAGTCCAGGAGGGCTCCACCCACGAAGGGTCCACGAAGAAGCAACCTTGTCTATCCCACCATGGCCGTCGCCCACGAAGGACTTGCCTCACTAGCGGTAGATCTCCATGAAGTAGGCGATCTCCTTGCCCTTACAAACTCCTTGGTTCAACTCCACAATCTTATTGGAGGCTCCCAAGTGACACCTAGCCAATCTAGGAGACACCACTCTCCAAGAAGTAACAAATGGTGTGTTGATGATGAACTCCTTCCTCTTGTGCTTCAAATGATAGTCTCCCCAACACTCAACTCTCTCTCACAGGATATGGATTTGGTGGAAAGAAGATTTGAGTGGAAAGCAACTTGGGGAAGGCTAGAGATCAAGATTCATATGGTAGGAATGGAATATCTTGGCCTCAACACAAGTGTAGGTGGTTCTCTCTCGGAAAAGGTAAGTTGGAAGTGTAGGTTTGTTCTGATGGCTCTCTCCACGAATGAAGAGGAGGTGAAGGGGTATATATAGCCTCCACACAAAATCTAACCGTTACACACAAGTTGCCAATCTCGGTGGGACCGAATTGATAAACTCGGTCAGACCGATTCAACAAATCTAGTGACTGTTAGGATTTTCGGTGGGACCGACATGCAACTCGGTAGGACCGATATGGTTAGGATTAGGGCATAACGTAATCTCGGTGAGGCCAATTACACAAACTCGGTGAGACCGATTTTGGTAATAAGCTAACCAGAGAGTTGGTCAGGTAAACTCGGTGGGACCGATTCACTCATTTCTGTGAGACCAAAACGTTACGAAAAGGAAACAGAGAGTTTACATCACAATCTCGATAGGACCGATTACGCAAACTCGGTGAGACCGATTTTGGTAATAGATCCATACAGAGAGATTGCAATCCCATCTCAGTGAGACCGAGATCCCTATCGGTGAGACCAATTTGCCTAGGGTTTGTGGCAGTGGCTATGACATCTGAACTCGGTGGCGCCAGATAGAAAGAATCGGTGGGGCCGAGTTTGACTTTTGGTTTAGGTCATATGAGGATGTGAGAAAGTAGTTGAGGGCTTTGGAGCATATCACTAAGCACTTTGAGCAAGAGCCTCATTAAGCAACACCTCATCCCTCCTTGATAGTATTGGCTTTTCCTATAGACTCAATGTGATCTTGGATCACTAAAATAGAAAATGTAGAGTCTTAAGGTTGGAGCTTTCGCCAATCCTTTGTCCTTAGCATTTCGAAGGGGTTCCACATCCTCTAGTCCATGCCACTTCATTGTTGAACTTATCTGAAACATACTAGGTAAAAGTGTTAGTCCAACAAGAGATATGTTGACATTAATTACCAAAACCACCTAGGGAGCACTTGTGCTTTCACCTTCCCATACCACGGATGGTTTAAACAGCCTTTTCAAGTAGATGTTAGGTGGGACAGGGTCGCGCTTAGCGCTGATACGGGCGAGGATATCCGCCGCCTGATTGTTTTCCCGAGCCACATGGTGGAATTCAAGCCCCTCGAACCGAGCTGACATTTTGAGGACGGCGTTGCGATAAGCCGCCATTTTCGGATCCTTGGTGTCGAAGTCTCCATTTATTTGAGATATTGCGAGGTTCGAGTCCCCCCGCACCTCCAGGCGTTGAATGCCCATGGAGACTGCCATCCGGAGACCATGTAACAGGGCCTCGTATTCGGCTGCGTTGTTGGAGTCTGTATAGTATTTGGAGTACGTATTGGACTATATCTCCGGTGGGGGACGTCAGGACGACGCCAGCCCCTAGACCAGCCAGCATTTTAGAGCTGTTAAAGTGCATAATCCAATTGGAGTACGCGCCGTACTCTTTAGGGAGTTCGGCTTCTGTCCATTCGGTGACGAAATCAACCAGTACTTGAGACTTAATGGCTCGTCGTGGTTTGTATATTATGTCGAACAGGAGGAGCTCAATAGCCCATTTAGCAATCCGGCCCGTGGCCTCGCGGTTGTTTATTATGTCGTTGAGTGGCACTTCAGAGGCCACCGTAATTGAACACTCTTGAAAGTAGTGTCGTAGTTTCCGGGATGCCATGAAGACCGCATATGCTATCTTTTGATAATGTGGGTACCGTGATTTGCACAGAGTGAGGACGGTGGATACATAGTATACCGGCTTTTGAAGCGGGAATTTATGTCCGTCCATCTCTCGTTCGACGACGAGCACTGCGCTTACAACTTGGTGTGTTGCCGCTATATATAGCAGCATTGGTTCGACGATGTTAGGTGCGGCCAGGATTGGGTTTGTGGCCAAAACAGCTTTTATTTCTTCTAATCCGGCCGTAGCCGCGTCCGTCCACTCGAAGTGTTCGGTGCATCGCAGGAGGCGATAAAGAGGTAGTGCCTTTTCTCCTAATCGGGAGATGAAGCGGCTTAGAGCAGCCACGCATCCAGTTAGTTTCTGGATTTGCTTGAGGTCCGTTGGGATGGCCAACTGTGACAGAGCTCGAATTTTAGCCGGATTTGCTTCGATTCCTCTGCTGGAGACGATGAAGCCTAGGAGCTTTCCGGCGGGCACGCCTAAGACGCATTTTCCGGGTTGAGCTTAATGTCATATGTTTGGAGATTATCGAACGTGAGCCTCAAGTCGTCTATTGAGGATTCGACATGCCTTGTTTTAATGACCACATCGTCTATGTATGCCTCCACTGTTTTGCCAATCTGTGTCTCCAAGCATGTCTGAATCATGCATTGATAGGTTGCACCGGCATTTTTGAGCCCGAAAGGCATGGTGTTAAAACAGAAGGGGCCGTATGGAGTGATAAATGCTGTTGCGGCTTGATCAGACTCCGCCATCTTAATTTGGTGGTATCCGGAGTATGCGTCGAGGAAGCACAATGAGTCGTGTCCTGCGGTAGCATCGATAATTTGATCAATGCAAGGGAGGGGGAAGGGATCCTTTGGGCAAGCCTTATTAAGGTCCTTGAAGTCGACGCACAGGCGCCAGGATTTGTCCTTCTTTGGTACCATCACTAGGATTGCTAGACAGTCCGGATGTTTTATTTCTTGAATGAATCTGGCCTCAAGTAACTTGGCTAGCTCCTCTCCCATGGCTTGTCGCTTAGGCTCAGAGAAGTGCCGGAGAGTTTGCTTGACCGGCTTGAATCCCTTTAGGATGTTAAGGCTGTGCTCGGCCAGCCTGTGTGGGATTTCTGGCATGTCTGAGGGATGCCAGGCGAAGATGTCCCAATTCTCACGCAAGAACTCCTGTAGTGCGGCGTCTTTTGTGGGGTTTAACTGTGCCCCGATGGATGCTGTTTTGTAGGGTCCGTTGGATGGACTTGGAATTTGACTATTTCATCCACTGGTTTAAAAGAGGTGTACTTGGATCTTTTATCGAGTATCACGTCATCCCTGTCCACTGTGGAGCGTAGCGTAGTTAATTCCTTGGCTGCGAGGGCTTCGGATAACGCCTCGAGGGCCAGTGTGAATGTTTTATTTTCAGCGCGGAGTGCTATGTCCGGATCACTAGCTAGAGTGATGATTCCATTGGTCCGGGCATTTTGAGCTTCATGTACTCGTAATGGGGTATAGCTTGGAAGATCGTAAATTCCTCCCGCCCTAGAAGGGTGTGGTATCCGCTATTGAACGGGGCCACTTGGAATGTGATTTCTTCGGACCTATAATTTTCCGGCGTGCCGAATACCACATCTAGTGTGATTTTCCCAGCACATCGTGCCTCCCGACTAGGGATGATTCCTCTAAAGGTCGTGCTACTTTGCTCAATGCGGCTTCTGTCTATTTCCATTTTTCGAAGGGTCTCCTCATAGATGAGGTTTAGTCCGCTGCCGCCGTCCATGAGCACTTTAGTAAGCCGGAAGCCGTCCACAATTGGACTAAGGACCAGGGCGGCTGGTGCTCGGGCTGTTCAGAATTTGGGTTCATCACTGGCGTTGAAGGTGATAGCCGTGTCGCTCCATGGATTTATTGCTGCTACATGGCAGACTTCGGCGAGGCTGCGGAGTGCTCGCTTGCGCCTATTATTTGAGGCGAAGATCTTGAAGACTGTAAATACTGTATTGTTGTTCTCCAGGGGATGGCGCTCTGCAGTATTGTTGATGAGGATATCCTCACCGCTCTTGGCCACCTGCCGGAGTACCCAACATGCTCTAAGGCTATGTGTCGGTATGTTATCTGCTGTACCGTGAATTTTGCATGGCCTGTTGAGCCATCCCTCCAGTACGGTTCCACGCCCTATAGTGGGCTTTTGTTTCTTTGCAATTGGATCAGGTGATTTATGAGAGTACACCCTTTTAATTTGGACGGGGGTTTTAGTGAGAGCCAGAGGGTCCCAGAATTTTGTTTGGGTTTTGCAGGCGCTTTCCATCGCACAGTACTTCTGTACTATGGCCGCCAAGTCAGCGAAGTGTGCTATGTCACGGCGACTTATGGCGTTGAGGATTCCCTTGTCCATGCAATTATTGCAAAAGAATGAAATTGCGTCCTCCTATCGACAGTGCTTGACCTTGTTCATTACAAGGAAGAATCTGGTCCGATAGTGTTGTACTGTCTCCTAGGGCTCTTGTCTAATGTGGGAAAGATCGCTTATATCTGGGTGGGTGGGTGGATTTAAGTCCGAACCCTGACCCGATCTGAGACCTAGGGGCAGAGGAGTTTCTTATCTTGGAAATTCGGGCTCCAGGATGTTGCCCAATAGGTCTAACCCGCTGCCAGATTCTAGGTTCAGGGTTTGGGCGATGTCCTCCCGTAGACAGGTATCCGGCTCGGGGAGCTTGGGAATCCGGACATAGTTTGTCCTCAAGATAGAGGAAGAATTGCTGCATTGCTCCTCCACCACCGCTATCTGATGGGTGACCGGTGGAGAGTTAATCTCCCTTTGGTCGGGTTTAAGCCCAATCCGATCATAGTCCGTAGCGACTCCCAAAGTGGTGATGCGATCCAAGAGCTCATTCAAAGAGGAGAGCTCCATTGGATCCATCTGCTCGGTGAATTCCGAGCCGACGTGGAGGCTGTTTTCGATGACCCGAGAAGTCATCGTTGGCACAGCGGCCGAACGGGTGGTCATGACGAAACCGCCTAGTCGGAGAGTTTGGCCTATAGCCAAGGCTCCCCCAGAGGTGATGTTGTCCTTGACAACAAGACGAGCCATCCAGCTTTATGATGACGACACAGTGGAACTCTCAATGAAAGCACCAATGTCGTTGTCAAAACCGGCAGATCTCGGGTAGGGGGTCCCGAACTGTGTGTCTAAGGAGGATGGTAACATGAGGCGGGGGACACGATGTTTACCCAGGTTTGGGCCCTCTCGATGGAGGTAATACCCTACTTCCAGCTTGATTGATCTTGATGATATGAGTATTACAAGAGTTGATCTACCACGAGATCGTAGAGGCTAAACCCTAGAAGCTAGCCTATGGTATCCTTGTTGTTTTCCTACGGACTAAACTCTCCGGTTTATATAGACACCGGAGGGGGCTAGGGTTACACAGAGTCGGTTACAAGGGAGGAGATCTACATATCCGTATTGCCAAGCTTGCCTTCTACGCCAAGGAGAGTCCCATCCGGACACGTGACGAAGTCTTCAATCTTGTATCTTCATAGTCCTATAGTCCGGCTAAAGTATATAGTCCGACCGTCTGAGGACCCCCTAATCCAGGACTCCCTCACTTACCGAAGTCCAGTTTCCTCCTCTTTCTATCCATTGTTGCTGGAGATACAGAGGGCTGAGTCAGATGGAGAACAAAAGTACCTGGCCCACATGGAGTTTTTGCGCAGCGCGCGTTGACAATTGATCAGTAGTGCTACTTTCCGCACGGGGTACGTGCTCTTTTGCAATCCGTCAAAGCACTCCTCCAACTTTCTCACTTCCTCAATGTATGCCTCCATCAATGGACTTTGGTAATCCTTGTTTACTTGTCTCACCACGAGTTGCGAATCTCTGCGGATGATTAGCTTGTTGATTCCCAGTTCTGTTGCAATCCTGAGCCTGGCAAGGAGCCCTTCATACTCTGCAGTATTGTTGGTAGCCTTCTCCTGGGGAAAATGCATTTGGACGACATACTTAAGGTATTCCCCGATGGGAGCAACGAGAAGCACGCCAGCCCCTGCACCTTGTAGGGAGAAGGCATCATCGAAATACATAATCCATTCTTGGGGCGCTTCCCTGCCGGGGGTAACTGTCTCCAATACTTCTTCATCAGGGGTTGGCGTCCACTCCGCAATAAACTCTACCAGTGCTCTGCTCTGACTAGTTGAGTTGCTCTCAATCTTCAAACCAAAGCTGGATAACTCCAAAGCCCACTCCATTATTCTTCCGGTGGCTTCTAGGTTTTTGAGTATGCATAGCAAAGGAAAGAGGGTGACAACTGTGATATCGTGTGCTTGGAAGTAGTGGCACAGTTTCCTTGAGGCCATGACGAGGCCAAAAATGAACTTTTGCATGCCACAGTACTTTGACATAGCCCCCTTCAATAGGGAGCTGACAAAGTACAATGGGCGCTGCACTACTTTCTTCCTTGCCGCAACCTTGGGACTATCTCCGTTGTCCTGTTCTCCCTTGTCTTGAACTACATCTGACCTTGTCGGGACGTGTTCGCCTTCCTCTCCAGAGGGGACAATGGCTATGGCTTCTGCTTCTTCTACTTCCCGCTGCGCCACTAGTGCTGCACTAACCACTTGATTAGTTGCCACTAAGTATAGCAGCAACAGGTCTTGTGGTTCGGGAGCAACTAAAGTGGGCATAGAGGAAAGGTAGGTCTTCAAATCTTGTAGCGCAGCGTCTGCCTCCGGAGTCCACTCCAAAGGTGCTGCCTTCTTCAAGATTTTGAAGAACGGCAAGGCGCTCGACAGAATTGGAAATGAATCTGCTAAGCGCGGCAACACATCCAGTCAAATACCTCACGTCCTTAACTGTCTTGGGTGCTTGAATCTACTCGATATCCTTGATCTTGTCAGGGTTTCCCTCTATCCCCCGATGGGACACAAAGAAGCCAAGTAGCTTGCCGGAAGGAACGCCAAACACACACTTCTCTGGGTTCAGATTCAAGTTGATCTTGCACAGATTAGCAAAGGTTTCTTCCAAATCCTGAATGAGGGTTTATCTGTCCTTGGTCTTGACCACAATATCATCCATGTAGGCTTCAATGTTTCTGTGCAGCTGTGATTCAAAGCCAATCTTGATTGCCCATGCAAAAGTGGAACCGACACTCCTCAACTCAAAGGGCATCTGTACAAAGCAGTAGTGCCACATGGGGTTATGAACGCAGTCTTATCTTCGTCTTCCTTGGACATAATGATCCTGTGGTATCCAAAGTAGGCATCCAGGAAAGAAAGCAGGTCGCACCCGGAGGTGGAATCCACAATCTGGTCAATGCGTGGCAAGGGGAATGGGTCCTTCGGGCATGCCTTGTTCAGATCTGTAAAATCTACGCAAAGCCTCCATTTCCCATTAGCCTTGCGTAGCACCACAGGATTTGCCAACCATATTGGATGCAATACTCCTTTGACCAGTCCAGCTGCCTCAAGTTTATTGATCTCCTCGGCAATGAACTACTACCGCTCCAAAGCTTGCTTCCGGACCTTCTGCTTGACGGGTCGGACATGTGGGCAGACAACAAGGTGGTGCTCGATTACCTCCCTGGGAACACCGGGGATATCAGATGGTTGCCAGGAAAACACATTGATATTCGCCTGCAGGAAGGCAATGAGCGCGCTTTCCTATTTGTCATCGATGGTGGCGCTAATAGGGAAGGTACCATCAGCGTCAGCCAGCCCTGCCGGGACCTTTTTCACAGTGGGTGCAACAGCCTTGGATCTCTTGCTATTGGAACTCTCTAGAAAGTCATCAACAGGTGCAGCGTACTCCGAAGAGACACGCTTCCCAGATTTCTTGCTGGCATCCTTGTGAGCTTTCTTCTTTCCTTTACTTTCCTTGGCGGGAATAGTGGCTTCAACGGCCTCTGCTGCGACTGCTTCCCGGTACATCTTGTCCATGTAGATGATTGCGTCCTTTTCGTCTGATGGAATGGAAATGACGCCTATCGGCCCTGGCATCTTCAAGGTGTTGTAGGCATAGTGGGATGCCGCCATGAATTTGGCCAGAACTAGGAAACCAAGGATTCCATTGTACGACAGGGGGAGGTCGACCACATCAAACACGATCTTCTCAGTCCGGTAATTCAACCCCCCCGAATGTCACCGGTAGTGTGATCTTCCCCTTAGGATGACTCCTGCCGGGGTTGACCCCATGAAACGTGCCAGTAACCTTGAGCTCTTCCTCTGCTATCTGAAGCTTGCTGATGACCTTTGGAGAAATCAGATTCAACCTGGCCTCGCCGTCAACCAACATCTTTTTGACTTTGAGGTTATGGATTGTTGGCGAGACCAACAACGGCAAGCACCCTACCGCGGTGGTGCAGTTAGGGTGATCCTCCTCGTCAAAGATGATGGGCTTGCAGGACCACTTGTGCGGCTTCCGAGAATCTGCCGCTGGCTCCACGACATTGAATTCACGCGCCCACTATTTAAGTTGGCGGTGAGAGGAGTGTAGAGACGCACCCTCGTCAATGCACAGGGCGTTAGTGGCTCTCTGGAACTCCTGCTCGCTGGTTTCCTCTTCATCTCCTCCATCACTCTCATCATTGCAATCTTCCTTCTCACAGCCTCTGGCGGGTTTTCCTTGATTCTGAGGAGCCTTGCCGGGGCAGCTTGCTCCGCCGCCTCGGCCCTTCCCGCCAGTGCCACATCGACCTTTCTCCTTATCATGCTTCTCATATTCAGCCCTCTACTTCTTGACGAGCTGCTCAACCTGATGACACTCCTGGAGATCGTAGCCCTTAGTCCGATGGATCTTGCAGTACGACCCATCACCCTTCCGAGCCTTCTTGGTAGCCACGGCTTCTCGCCAATCGATGCATGCGGCAACTTCCTTGCCGGGAACCTCAGTCTTGACCTTCTTGCCGGTACTAGGTGCGCTTGATCCCTCGACGGTCATCACTGCCTTATCCTTGCGCTTCTTATTGTGCTTCTTGTTCTTCTTCTTCTGACTGGTGGCCTCGTCATCATCTTCTGAGTCGATGTCAACGCCATCCTCTTCACAAGGGAGCCGCCTCCCCTCCTCCACCCGAGCACACTTATCCACTAGAGTGTATAGCTCCTTCACAGTCTTGGGCAATCGAACGATCATCTTGGAATGTATCTGACGATTGCGCACATTGGACTGGAACCGGCTATCGTAGCTGCCGGGTGGATGCCTGAAATGTTCCTGTGTACTCGGCTGAACCTCTGCATGTACTTCCGTAGAGTCTCTCCTTCCTTCTACGGGAGGAGTTGCAAGTCGCTGGGCCGCCCTGGTTCTTGATGGCCGCCCCTGAAGGCGCCAATGAACTCATGGCACAGGTCAGCCCAGGTCGAGATGGAGTTCTCCGGCAAGGGCATCAGCAAAGACCTCACATTTGGTTTGAGTGCCAAAGGGAAATAGTTGGCGAACACCTTCTCGTCTCTTCCCTCGGCAGCTTGAACAACCACTACTAGGAAAACGCCTATAGACAGACACTTAGTAGTAGCGTGGGTTATTTGGCCCACGCTACTGCTAATTAGTAGTAGCCCCGGCAAAAAAACGCGCTACTGGTACGGAATAGTAGTAGCGCGGGCACTCAAAACGCACTACTCTCATCATTTACACCATGCCCTCCCAACAGAAATTAATAGTAGCGCGTGGTGTAAAACCTGCGCTACCAGTAGATAGATAGCTGTAGCGCCGTGGGACAGGCCGCGCTACCACTATCGCACCAACCGTCCCACTCCACTCTCCCACACCACCCACCCCCGATCCAGACGAGATCCCCTCTACCAGCGGCCTCCCCTTCCCTCTTCCAAATCCAAATCATGGCACTCGCATCCGGCACGGCCCGCCCGCTCCTCGGCCGCCTCCCCGCCACCGCGCGCCCCCACCTCTCCGTCTCCCCCTCGCCCTCCGCCCCCGCCTCCTCGGTCCGCTTCGCCTCCCGAGATTCTTTGTCTGTATCACGCAGGCCACCGCCACACGCGCACGCGCGCCTAATCCGTACGGGGGGATCCGGCCGGCCATGACGAGTGCCTCCGAACTCTTCACCGCTCGCCGCGCCCGCGCGCCCCGCCTCTCTGACCCGGCGGACCCCGGCCAGGATCCGCTCGCCGACGCGCCCCAGGACCCGCACGGCCTCGCCGCCCGCCGCCACCGACGGGGCTACCGCACACGATGCCAGCTCGACGCCGCCGGGGACATGCGGCAGCACCTCCACACCGGCCCGCCACACGGTGAGAGCCTCCTCCTCCTTCCCAGCACGCTGAGCGATTGCAGTTCTCGTGTGCTGTGATTGGTTTGATCGAAGCATTTCGGGTGCTGTCCTGTTAAATTTGTGACACATTTCCGTTCTGATTTGCCTGGCTACGGAATGAATCCTAGGGTTCGTGGATCTGGCTTGGCACTGTTGGATGTGGATCTTGGTCTAGTTCTAGCGATTCGCTTGTCTAGGTTGATCTGTTGTGAAGAGGGGGAAAAACTGACCGACGCAAAAGGATGATCTTAAAGTTAGCTGTCAGTGTAATATACAAGATTGTTGTGTCCTCTGCCAAGGACTCTCGTATCGGCTCACTTGAGATGTATTGGAAATTTTAACTCATCCTATAGCCTGGAGCTGCTAGAATCGTAAGATTATGTTTTACAGTTTAGTACTTAGTTTTACTTATCTGCTGGAAAATAGAGATGAATAACCATGAATGCATGAAGTAATACATAATGAGCTTAATCCGTGGCACCACCCGTTTCTGTTCTTGGCTTCATTTCCCTGTCGTGTGCTAGCACGCTGCACGAGATTAGGTTATCCACTCGCGGTCCGGTTGGCGTCTGCCAGTTTCCTATGTATCAGGCTATCAGATTATAGATTGATTGGCGTCATCATAGATAAATTATCAAAATTTTATAATTTTATGTACACAGTCCGCAGTCCGCACTGTAACAGGGGGGAAGTGATTAGTATCAAAATGAAATAGTAGAAGGTAGAAGAATGCTTGAGAGCAAATGCATTTATGGATTTATGGTTGGGAGAAGGGATTTATTTTCGTATGCATTAGATCCTACTGGACTGCTAGGAGATTTCAAACTATATTTCACTAGGTGAAATGAGATTTCTTACACTGTGTTGTCCTTTCCAGGTTCCATTGTTGGATGCATCAAATCTCGGATTGATCAAACCCAACACCCTCGTTCAGTTCTGGGGGATGGTTCAGGACATGCTTGGGAATGAATTCTATGTTGGGGCTTTCAAGGTACTGACATGCATAATCACAGATTACTGTAATGCATAATCACTTGGTACTGTATGTGTTAGCCATTCTGAATAGGAAACATTCTTACCTCATCTAATATAATTTATAAAAACTATTGACTGACCATCAGTGTGCAGCAGTTGACACGTACAAGCTAGCCTCCCCCTGACATAACTCATTATGTAATACATTAATTGGTTAGCGCTTGGCAATATATAATTCTAGGTTTGGGGTTATCTTAGGTTGCCCATGGCCGATGGCTATACCGGAAATGTGTAATTAGATATGACAGAAATATAAGAACTGTGTCAGCAGTCTTGTTTTGCAAATTAGGATCAAAGTGACATTGAAGAAGTGAAGGTGCAAGTCTCTGTTTTGCTCCATTCTAAAGAAGTTCAGTAAATGTGTACGCCAAATTGTAGTGTAATTTTCATTTTGTAATTTATCTTATGTAAATTACAGTGTATTAATTATCTATAGCCTTCAGGAAGACCTCGGCCCTGAATTCGGCGTCCACGGCCAAACCCAG
The DNA here is from genome assembly GCF_002162155.2 of Triticum dicoccoides. Lineage (NCBI taxonomy): Eukaryota > Viridiplantae > Streptophyta > Magnoliopsida > Poales > Poaceae > Triticum > Triticum dicoccoides. The sequence continues at coordinate 288,163,113 of NC_041380.1, read as the reverse complement.
GTACCTACAAACTCGCTTCTATTCAGTTTTAGACCAACTCTGTTTTTCTGCTAGTCAAATAGAACGTAATACTAGTACCATTGTGTAGCTAGATAGATCATTGTTGGTTCGTATGCTTATTGATCGACACACCAAGTGTTGTTACTGCTGATGATTACTGGTACTACAGCAATAATACATCTTCAACCAAGAGTTAAATTGAAATGACCTGACAGTAAAGGGTACAATGTTGGTAATACATCTGCTGTTGCTGATGCCTTCTTGCTTGCTTGCTTGCAAATGACCTGGAAATTATTTCTACTTGGTGCACAGCCCTTGCTTGTTGCAATTTGCCTCAAAAGCCTGTATTCAGAATCTATAATAAGATTTCGTACTGCCTTGGAATTCCTTATCTCCTTTCACTTGTGGTCATGCCTAGCACTGTCTTGGTTCATTGTTTAATTCCAGGATTTGTGAGTTCCTAGTAGGGAACACATGGACATGAAGCTGCGGCGGTGACGACGATGATATCGACATGGGGCTGTGACGGCGACGATGACGACGAGATCGACACCGACACGGGGTTGCGGCAGTGACGACGACGACGACATCCTCACGGTGCTGCGGCGGCGGTGATGATGACGACATCAACACCATCAAACACAGGCTTGAGGAGGCGCCGGCGACGACGACCTATAGGCGTGGTGTGTGTGTGTGTATATATTAATTATCTATAGCAGATATGTATGATTGATTATGCATAAAATGTACGTATTATGAAATGCATGTATATGAGTACTATGAAATGTATGTCTACACTAGAATAGGTAGATTTTTATATTTTTTAAATCCTAATTAGTTACTAGTAGCGTGGGTGTATCATAGACGCGCTACTACTATCATCCTTTACTAGTAGCGCTTGTTTCAAAACAAGCGCTACTGCTATCATCATTTACCAGTAGCTCGGGGTAAAAAACGCGCTACTGCTAAAAAATAGTTGTAGCGCCGTAGCAGTAGCGCGGGTACCCGCGCTACTGGTATGTAAAAAACCTACACTACTAGTAGTGTTTTTCCTAGTAGTGAGCGATGGTGTAGATACTCAAGAATTATGTTGGGTTTAGTCTCCCATCATACTTCTCTGGTATTTCTGGTTGCCATAGAGGGGACTGCACCATAGGGGTGGCCCCTTCCGCACGACCAGCAGCATGGGCCACAGTCATCGCTTGGGGAGGTCATGGCTAGCCAGCTCGCTGTGATCCTCCCGCCTCGGCGAAACCAATTAGGTTCTGAATGGTGGCTCTCCACTCATCCATCCGATCGGTTGCCGGCGGAAATCTCAACAGCAGCTGGGCCCGCACCATGGCCTCTGAGGCGGTGCTTGGCATGGATGACGATGTAGATTGTAGCGTCACCTGATACGTCTCCAACGTATCTATAATTTTTTCTTGTTCCATCCTGTTATATTATCAATCTTGGATGTTTTATAATCATTTTATATCATTTTTGGTACTAACCTATTGACATAGTGCCAAGTGCCAATTGCTGTTTTTTGCATGTTTTTTACATCGCAGGAAATCAATATCAGACGGAGTCCAAATGCAACGAAACTTTACGGAGATTGTTTTTGGACCAAAAGGAACATAATAGGCCTTGGATGCGCCTGGGGGGGGGGGAGGGGGGTGCCCCGAGGGAGGCACAAACCACCAGGGCGCGCCAGGAGGCCCAGGTGCGCCCTGGTGGGTTGTGCCCACCACGGGTGCCCCCCGGACCGCCTCTTTGCTCTATAAATACCCCAATATTTCCAGAACCCTAAAGGCATCAACGAAATATTCATCCAGCCGCCGCAGAGTCTAGAACCACCAGACCCAATCTAGACACCATCTCGGATGGGGTTCACCACCTCCATTGGTGCCTCTCCGATGATGCGTGAGTAGTTCTTTGTAGACCTTTGGGTCCGTAGTTAGTAGCTAGATGGCTTCATCTCTCTCTCTCTTTGAATTCTCAATACAATGGTCTCTTGGAGATCCATATGATGTAACTCTTTTGTGGTCTATTTGTTGGGATCGATGAAATTTGAGTTTATGATCAGATCTATCTTTTTATATCCATGAAAGTATTTGAGTTTCTTTGATCTCTTTTATGCATGATTGCTTATAGCCTCGTATTTCTTCTCCGATATTTGGGTTTTCTTTGGCCAACCTGATCTATTTATCTTGCAATGGGAAGAGGTGCTTTATAGTGGGTTCGATCTTACGGTGCTTGATCCCAGTGACAAAAAGGTAACCGACACATAAGTATCGTTGCTACCAAGGATAAAATGGTGGTGTCTATCTCTACATAGATAGATCTTGTCTACATCATGTCATCGTTCTTATTGCATTACTCGGTTTCTCCACGAACTTAATACACTAGATGCATGCTGGATAGCGGTCGCTATGTGGAGTAATAGTAGTAGATGCAGGTAGGAGTCTGTCTACTAATCTTGGACGTGATGCCTATATAATGATCATTGCCTGGATATCGTCATGACTATTTGAAGTTCTATCAATTGCCCAACAGTAATTTGTTCACCCACCGTCTGCTATTTTTCTCGAGAGAAGCCACTAGTGAAACCTACGGCCCCCGGTCTCTTTCTAATATATTTGCCTTTGCGATCTACTTTTTCCTTGCATTTATTTTCAGATCTATTAAACCAAAAATACAAAAATACCTTGATGCAATTTATCAATTTACTACAAATTTATCTCACGCCCGTTTGCCTATCTTGAGGCGCCGTACCCCGGAAGGGATTGACAACCCCTGTAACACGTCGGGTTGCGAGGATTTGTTATCTGTGTGTAGGGGCTGCTTACGTTGTGTTTCTTGGTTCTCCTACTGGTTTGATAACCTTGGTTTCATGTCTGAGGGAAATACCTACCGCCGCTGTGCTGCACCATCCCTTCTTTCGGTGTACAAAAGTAGGGGCCTTTCTATACCCCTTTACTTGTGCAGGGGCAGTCGTAGCCACACCTTCGGCCATGCTTGGCGGGGTAGAGGAAGGAAAGGTACGAGACTGCCAAGGCAGTACTCAAGCCAGAGGCATGAATAGCAAAGGGGCAAGATGGACTTCCCCCGGCAACGCCCTTGCCAGGGCGGCTTACATAGCCCCGGCAAGAGCCTTGCCGGGGCGACTTTCCCACCACCAGCAAGGCCGCCACCCTTGAGCCTGAGAGTTCTGACACCATCGACAATGTCGAAACCAGGACTCAGGGGTGCCTGCGTGGTGGCATGCAGATCTTTGTGAAGACCAAAAGCCTGCGAGTCTACATAAGAACCAAAAGACGAAGACCCCCAGCAAGATCCTTGTCGGGGAAGGCCGTGAGGCCCTGGCAAGACCCTTGCCGGGGGCATCTGCGGGGTCGCAGCCAGGCCCGCACCTACCAAAGCTCCACTGCCCCGTAGCCATTCCGACATGGCAACCAGCCCGCCAACTAGGCAAGCACCTGCGTGGCAGCATGCAACTTCTAGGCCAACTAGTCAAGCACCTGTGTGGTGGCATGCAGATCTTCGTGAAGGCCATGTCACCGCACCAACACAGCGACCAGCCAGCTAGCCAGCATGGCGCTGCATGCCTCGTCAGCTTGGACGCGCGTCGAAGCAAGGCGAGGCGGCGATGGACGGGACAAGCTCTGTAGCCGTCCCCGATAAAGCAAGAGGGCACGTAGGCAGCGCATTAATGCATTTGTCCTATGATGTCAGGCGATAAACTTTTACACTATAGATGCTTTCCACATCCTGTGTGCCACTGTGGCGACCCCTTTGACATATAAAAGGAGGCCCGAGGTGTACTGTGGAAGGATTCAGACTTTTTGGACTGGGCACGTATAGTAGCTAGTCTAAGAACTAGAGAACACACGATAAACACAAACAAGCAGGACTAGAGTTTTACGCATCATTAGCGGCCCGAACCTAGGTAAAAGCCCCTCGCGCTGATCGCTAGACCTGCTCTTGGCACATCTCTTCACCCCCACCAACCGTAGAAGAGATCCTCGGGATCCCAGAGGTGTCGTTTTCCCGACATCTTTGGCGCGCCAGGTAGGGGAGTACGGAGGCCTGTGAAAATATGGTCTAGAAGTTAGCGCATCGACTTCTTCATCGCCATGGCTCCCAAGAAGAAGAAGGCCCCAGCGGTTCGCTCGTCTGGAGCCGGTCTGTCTGCCCCAGCGCATGCAAGCGACAGGGCAGACGCTGGTGGCAGAGGAGGTCAAAATCATCCCATCACTCTGGTGTCATCAGCCAGGCAAGCGGTGTCATCTGCAGCCGCGACAACTATCCGCGTGGCGACGAAAAAGCTAAGTCACGCAAAACCTTGAGCAATTTACTTTTTATAGGGTTATTTTCCTCGAAAGATTTTGCTCCTTGTATGGGGAACCTACACGCAAAGGAACCCTTCTGCTATTGGCAACACCCTTTTTCTGTTTCGAGTTCGCTCAACAGTTCAAGTGGCTGCGCTGAGAATGGCAAGATGTCTTGCCCGGCAGCAAGCGCCCCCGGCAGGCTGCTAAGGATCCGTTCCTCAAAGCGCCGCGACACGGGTTTACGCGCCGGCAAACCTATCCAACTAAGCGTAGGGTGTGTACATACAAAGAAATATCAAACAGGAAGATAGCACACACTATTTCAGAATACTGCAAAGTTATATTACATCAGTGGTTGCCGCGGTTCTAACTTAAGATAAAATTATCTTGGGCGTGAAATCGCAGCGGCAATGAGAAACGGGGTGGTTAGTCCCGGTGCTGGCCTTCCAACCTCTTGACTCCGTCAACGCAGCTGATGATGGGCTCGATACGCTCTTCGAGTGCCTTGTGGTCCGGATCCTCCGGCAAACTCTCAAGCGCGTTGGCGAAGTCGACGCTGGGGTTCCAGAATGCCACCTTGGTGAGCACCTTGGTCAGGGCGCCCGGCAAAGCTTCCGAGCCTCATTGGCCAGATAAGTCGCTCGACTGGAGCGGAGCTGCTCCAGGGCGTCGAGGACGCGTTCGAAGAACAAGGTCAGCCTGGCACTGGGGCTTATGTTCGCCTCCTGGGAGTACCTGAAGTCCGACATGCTCATGACGGCTAGCTGCATGGTGAGCCTCTCTGTAACGTCGATGAGGCGGCTGGTCCAGAGCTTCGTGATGTCCACATAGTCGTTGTGGGCAGCGACGGCATCCTACAGTAGCTGCCTCTCGCCCTCAAGGGTCTTGTTCAGGGTCTCCTCACGGGCTCTGACCTCCGAAAGCATCCCTTCCAAGGTGTCCAGCTTCAGCTTCAGATTATCGATGGAATTGTTAGCCTTGGAGAGAAGTTTGGTCTTGTCGGAGATGGTGACCTACAAATCCGCCAAAGTGTGGTTAGCCATGTCCATGTCCTTCGTCAGCTTTGAGATCTCCTAATTCAGCTCCTCCCACTCCAGCTCGAGCTTCTCCACCTTGCCAGCTTGGTCCAGGGCCAGAATATCAAGTGCATCTTTGTGCTTCCGCTCCAGCTCCTAGGTCCGCTACGCGACAAGCTTCTCGATCTCCTTGTCCTTGCCGTGGAGCGTGGCGGCAAGCGCCTGTTCATGAGCAACGAGGTCTTCCTCTTGGGTGTCTAGCAGAGCTTGGCGCTGCCTCTGGTCGGCTTCGTCCTTGGCTGCCTATTCCTTTGCTTCCTCTTGGGCCTTCTCGATGTCAGCCTGCTTCAAGAGGAGCTCTCGCTGGCGCTCGTCCAGCTGATCCTGGGTGGCCCTCATGTCCTGCCGGGCCTCGGCGAACCAGACTTGCGTCTGAGCGACGCGCTGCTGAAAGTTTGCTTTTGCCTTGTCCACGGCTGCCGTCCTGGAGGTCACCTTATCCTGGCGGGCACGGTGGAGCGCCTGAAGCTTCTGGAAATTGGTGCTCATGGCCCGAGGAGCATCTCCTCTTGGGAACCACTGCTTCTGGCGCTCGGTTCATCGACAACCTCGAGCCCGGTGGCGGCGTGGGCCTCATCACTGAAAACCTCCCATTCGGCTAGCGCTCTGGTGCTTGCCGTCCCCGGGAGGCAGACGAACAGATCGTCGCCCACCTTCAAGTACTTGCCCGGGGCGGGGGCTGTAGGGGAGGAAGGTTGGTCATTGGCCACCTCCTCCCTGGCAGGCTCCTCGGTGGCCTCCTCGACGGCAGCCTTGCCGGCCTCCCCGGCAGGCCCCTTGGTGGACTCCTCGGCAGCAGCCTTGCCGGCCTCCCCGGCAGGCCCCTTTGCGGCCTCCTCAGCGGTGTACTTTGCGGCTTCCCCGGCAGTGATCTTGGTGGCCTCGGCTTCGGCATCCTAGGCGACCTCCTCGATGACAGCGTCGACGTCCACCTGGTCCGTCGAGGGATGGTCTGGAAACCAGAAAGGAGAATGAAGCGAGGCCAAAATCAAAGTTCACAACAAAGAAAAGAACGAACATCGCGTGGTAGAGATAGCAAGGGATGGGAGGCAGGCAGCTTACTCGTGCCGAGCTGAGGAGAAGTGGTTCCCTCCCCGCCAATGTTTGTTGCCGGGATGGAGCCACCAGCGCCCATGCTTGCCCCCTCTTCCTCCGTGCGCGTGGGCTCATCCGTAGATGCCCTTGCCGGTGACACCCCTCTGGGTGGCATGGTCGATGGGGGCGGCATGTCAGGGGCGGCCCTCAACGGCTCCTCCTGTTGCCGCTCTCCTCCTGCGAACCGGCAAGGTCAGCGCCAAGGATACACACCCTAACACCCATCGATGGGGAATGAATGACGGACTCACGCTGGGGGCTTGAGCGGGGGCTACGCTGAGGGCTGTCGTCCGGGCTGATTACCACCAATGCTGGCCTGCGCGGAGCGCTTGCCGGGGGCTCATCGCTCGTCGAAGCCTTGGCTCTCTTCGCCGCCCTCTGGGCCAGCATCCCCAAGTCACTGTGAAGATAAGATCAAGTCAGGGAAAGATAGCATAGGCGGAGGGTAGGGAGATGATGAGGGGCAAGATGCTTACTCATCCTCCTCCTCTTGCCCCTCTTCCTCTTCGGGCTAAAGGACCCAAGATCAAAATCGGCCTCCGGGGCGGCGTTCGCGAGGGAAGGAGATGGGGATAGAGTCCTAGGCCGCTTGGACGAGGAGGAGGCGACAGCCGCAATCCTCTTCGCTGCCACGGCTTCCGCTGCTGCTGCCGTACGCCTCGTCTGGTGCACGGGCTGCACTTGGGCCCATTGCCGCTGCACAGTCTTGTCGGGCCGGGCCGGCTTGCCGGAGCCAGCCCGCCGCAGGACACGTTTCTTCCCTGGGGCCGAGGAATCATCCGCATTGGTCTCCTCTTCGGCCGACTCCTCGACCGCTTCTTCAACAAGGGGAACCCCAACACCAGCACCACTGGCTCCTCGGTAGACCATGTCCACTCGGCAAACTCCTTCTCTTCTGCGGCCATGTCGGCCTCGTCCTCCACAGTGCTGAGGCTGCCGGCCTCCTCAGCAAGTGCTGCCTCCTCCGCCCTGGCGGCAATGTATGCCAACTCTTCCTCGGTGGTGGGGCGGATGAGCCGTGGCTCATCACGAACATAGCTCTCTGACAAGTTGTCGAAGAATGTCTACACCAGCTCCGCGGTTGACTCGGCCCAGGTCGAATCAAGGCCGTGCGTATTGAAAACCGGCATCATGGCGATAATGGCGGTCAGGCAAGAGTTGTTGCTCAACGGGACCACCCCCGCTGGCGACCCGAATAGGTTGTTAGTCTTGCCGGCCTTGGTGGCCTTGCCGACCTTGCCAACCTCGTCAACCTTGAGCTAGAAAAGCCTCTGACAAAGATGAGCATGCTGCAGCACCGTGAAGTTGTGATTCGGGTCGGGGCGGGGCCTCATGTTGCCGGCCAAATTCCTGAAGTCCCAGGCCGGCCTCCCCTTATTGTGCAGTGGGGAAATCCGGTGGCGGATGAAGTCGGCCTCGATCATCTCGAGAGTGAGCCCGACCGAGGTGAGGCGATGGATCCTGGTGATGGCAACCATGAGCTTCCCGTCATCGGCGTCGAGCTCGCCCCAGTCCTTGCTGCGGACCGGCGGCCTCCAACAGACCTGGCAAAACTCCTGCGGATCTGTCTCCTCGATCCAGCACCACCGGCCCCGCCACTCGTCCCACCTCTCCTTCTGGGCACCCTCCGGGTACGTGCCCATACTCTGGCTCCTCGGGATCCAAGTGATGCAGCCAGAGATGGCACCCCCTGGCTGGATGCAAGGGGTGAAGTAATGGCGGAAGAGCGTAGTGCTGGGGTGCACTCCGGCGAAGCCCTCACAAAGGTGAGCTAAGCAGGCCATGCACGCCATGGCATTCGGTGTAAGATCCGGAAGGTGGAAGCTGTAGGTGTGCATGATGTCATTGAAGAAATCTCAGAAAGGGGGGGCAGAGCCCGCAGGAGAAGTAGTCGACAAAGAAAGGATATCGATTTGGACCGGGCTTGGCGAAGGAGACAGGGACGATGCGCGTGGCGGGATGCCCCGTCGTCTCCCTCCCCCATAGGCACCTGAACTTCTCCCTGCGGGTGAGCGCGTTGACCGTTGGGGTGAAGAGGGTGTACCGCGTCCGCAGCTCCACAAACTCACTCTCCGGTGCCTCCTTCCCCCCGGCGTCCATGGCCGCTCCCTTGCCCGTGCTTGTCTTGGGCACCATTGTGGCTGAGAGGGTGAGGGAGTCCTGGATTAGGGGGTATCTCGACAGCCGGACTATATCCTTTGGCCGGACTGTTGGACTATGAAGATACAAGATTGAAGACTCCGTCCCATGTCCGGATAGGACTCTCCTTGGCGTGGAAGGCAAGCTTGGCGATACGGATATGTAGATCTCCTCCCTTGTAACCGACTCTGTGTAACCCTAGCCCCCTCCGGTGTCTATATAAACCGGAGGGTTTAGTCCGTAGGACGAGAACAGTCATACCATAGGCTAGCTTCTAGGGTTTAGCCTCTACGATCTCGTGGTAGATCAACTCTTGTACTACTCATATCATCAAGATCAATCAAGCAGGAAGTAGGGTATTACCTCCATAGAGAGGGCCCGAACCTGGGTAAACATCGTGTCCCCTGCCTCCTGTTACCATCCACCTTAGACGCATAGTTTGGGACCCCCTACTCGAGATCCGCCGGTTTGGACACCGACATTGGTGCTTTCATTGAGAGTTCCACTGTGTCATCCCCGTAAGGCTTGATGGCTCCTTCGATCATCGGTAACGATGCGGTACAGGGTGAGGTCTTCCTCCCCGGACAGATCTTTATATTCGGCGGCTTCGCACTGCGGGCCAACTCATTTGGCCATCTAGAGCAGATCGAGAGCAACACCCCTGGCCACCAGGTCAGGTTTGGAAACTTGAATTACACTGCCGATTTCCGCGGAGACTTGATCTTCAACGGATTCGAGCCCATGCCAGGTGTGCCGCACGATCACGATGAGCATGATGTAGCTGTGCCGTCGGACAGTGTTCAGGAGATCACGCTAGCAACTACTTCGACCTTCAATCCGGAGCAGATTGTGCCATCCGAGGACGGGGGATAGACCCCGCCTTGGAGGCCCCACTCTTAGCGGTGATAGAGCCGAATAATGACCTTACCCCTCACGAGAGCCGTGACGGCGAACCACTGGATTCATCTCCGGCCACGGACTCCGAACCACCTGTGCCCATGCCTATCGAATCTGATTGGGCGCCGATCATGGAGTTCACCTCCACGGATATCTTCCGGCACTCGCCCTTCGGCGATGTGCTAAACTCGTTAAGGTCTCTCTCCTTGTCAGGAGTGCCTTGGCCGAACTATGTCCGGCTAGAATGGGATGAGGATGATGAAGAAATTCACTCCCCACCCACCACCCACTTAGTAGCCACTGTCGATGATTTAACCGCCATGCTCAACTTCGACTCCGAAGAGATCGATGGTATGGACAACGATGCAGGAGACGAACAGGAACCATTACCCACAGGGCGCTGGACCGCCACTTCATCACATGACATATACATGGTGGATACACCCAAAGAAAATGACGATGAGGAACGGAAGGATGCAGCGAAGGATAGCTCCCTCGAGAAGCAATCAAAGCTGCGGCGTAGGCATCGCTCCAAATCCTGCCTCGGCAAAAACAGCGATAACAGCGCAAGAAAAAATAATACCCCGATTGACTCCGGAGGAAATGACGACCACATAGACCCAGCAATAGAGCAGGGTGAGCCAGCGGATGACGAACACAGTACGGAGCCGCTGTCCAATAACGGCAATGCCGAGCGTCAAAATCAACCCATCTCCGGAGAGGAGAACTGTCCAGATGACGATGCACACATCATCCCGGAAAGGCACCTGGAGCAAGAGAACCTCCATAGAAGGCTTATCGCCACTGCGCGGAGTCTGAAGAAGCAGAAGCAAAGGCTCAAGGCCGCACAAAATACACTCAACAGTAGATGGAACAAAGTGCTCGACACTGCAGAAAATTACGGTGGCAGTTGCTACACGAAGAGCTACCCAAAGCGCAAGCTGCTGCCTGAATTCGACGATGAGGCCTTAGAGCCCCCACAGCCAAAGAATAAAACAGCTGACCGGTTGGATCGACGACCCCGTGGCCACGATAGAGCGGCCAATGAGGCCGCACATAAGTCAGTACACGATCCACGTGAGGACTCGCATCAAAAGGCCAACGCAGCCAGATCCATCTACGGATCAAGGAAGCGCGCTCCAGCGCACAACCAAAACCAAACATCACAACCGTCCGAACGCCATGATACATCTAAATACAGGGGTGCCGCACACCCCCTATGTTTCATTGATGAGGTGCTGGACCACGAATTTCCAGAAGGATTCAAACCAGTGAACATAGAGGCGTACGACGGGACCACAGACCCTAGTGTCTGGATTGAGGACTCTATCCTCCATATTCATATGGCTCGCAGAGACGATCTCCATGCCATCAAGTACTTACCCCTCAAGCTTAAAGGGCCAGCTCAGCACTGGCTGAAAAGCCTCCCCGATAACTCCATTGGAAGTTGGGAGGAGCTCGAGGACGCCTTTCGGGCTAACTTTCAAGGGACCTATGTCCGACCTTCGGATGCAGACAATTTAAGTCATATAATTCAACAGCCCGGAGAGTCAGCCCAAAAGTTTTGGAACAGGTTTGTTACTAAGAAGAACCAAATCGTCGATTGTACAGACGCCGAAGCCTTAGCAGCTTTCAAGCACAGCGTCCGAGATGAATGGCTTGCCAGACCCCTCGGCCAAGAAAAGCTGAGAACAATGGCAACCCTAACAAGCCTCATGACCTGCTTTTGCGCGGGCGAGGACATCTGGTTAGCCCGAAGTAGAACCAGTGACCCAAGCACATCCGAAGTCAGGGATGGCAATGGAAAACCACGACACAGCAAAAACAAGCGCCGGAATAAAGAAGACATCCCAGATAACACGGCGGTAAACGACGGATTTAGAGGCTCTTGACCAGTTCAGTGGAAAAAGTCCTCCAAAGGCAATAGAGATGGACCGTCTAGCCTAAACAAGATTGTAGACAAACTATGTCAGATCCACGGCACCCCCGAAAAACCTGCAAATCATACCCACAAAGAATGTTGGGTCTTCAAGCAGTCCAGCAAGCTAAACGCCGAACACAAGGGGCAGGATACACCGAGCGAAGACGAGGATGAGCCTCGCCAACAAGACACTAGGGGACAGAAAAAATTCCCACCAGAAGTCAAAACAGTAAACGTGGTACATGTGATAAAGGGGAGAAGCAAAACTGCACTCTAAGACACACACGTCCTAGAGCCTGTCACCACTGAGTTCAACCCCTAGTTGGCCCGACCGATCACTTTTGATCGCAGGGATCACCCGGCATGTATCCGGCATGAAGGATTGGCTGCTTTGGTGTTAGACCCAATAATAAATGGATACCATCTCACACGAGTCCTCATGGACGGCGGTAGTAGTTTAAACCTGATATATCAGGACACAGTCCGCAAAATGGGGATAGATCCAACAAAAATCAGCCATAGTAATACTACCTTCAAGGGAGTAATGCCAGGCACAGAGGCCCACTGCACGGGCTCCCTGTTACTAGAGGTTGTATTCGGCTTTCCCGACAACTTCTGAAGCGAAAAGTTAACCTTCGACATTGCTCCATTCCAAAGTGGCTATCAAGCATTGCTCGGACGAGCGGCTATCGCTCATTTTAATGCAATACCGCATTACGCTTCTCTCAAGCTTAATATGCCCGGTCCACCGTGGCATCATCACAGTAAATGGAAACATTGAGTGTTCCTTACGCGCGGAAGAACGTGCGGCTGCTTTAGCAGCCGAACACTAGACGACCTCACCAACCAGAGCAAATGACCGGTCATTAAATCTCATTGTCAGGAGAACCTTGGCCGAACTATGTCCGGCTAGAATGGGGTGCGGATGATGAAGAAATTCACTCCCCACCCACCACCCACTTAGTAGACACTATCGATGATTTAACCGACATGCTCGACTTCGACTCCGAAGATATCGATGGTATGGAGAACGATGCAGGAGACGAACAAGAACCACTGCCCACAGGGCACTGGATCGCCACCTCGGCATATGATATATATATATATATATGGTGGATACACCCAAAGAAGGCAATGGCGACAAGACAGCGGAGGATGATCCCTCCAAGAAGCAACCCAAGCACCGACGTCAGCGACGCCGCTCTAAGTCTCGCCACGGCAAGCGGTGATACCGACACATGAGATAATAGTACTCCGGATAGTGCCAAAGATGACGACAATCCCCTCCAGCAAGATTTAGAGCCGGAGGAGGAATAAGCCAGCCCTCCTGAGCGAGCGGCAGAGGGAGAAGCGGAGGATGACAATTACATGCCTCTCTCTGAAGACGAGGTGAGCCTCGACAACGAAGAATTTGTCTTGCCTGAGGATCCCGTCAAGCAGGAGTGCTTTAAGCACCGGCTTATTACCACAGCAAATAGCCTGAAGAAAAAGCAACAGCAGCTTCGAGCTGATCAAGATTTGCTAGCAGACAGGTGGACTGAAGTCCTTGCAACCGAGGAACATGAACACGAACGCCCTTCCAAGGGTTATCCAAAGCGCAGGTTGCTACCCTGACTTGAGGAGGAAGCATTGAAACCTACATCACCAGCGTACGATGCAGCTGATCGGCCACCTCGTGGCCGAGACAGAGAGGCATTCCAGCCAGAAGCTCAGCCCGCACCCCGCCGCCACTCAAACAAAAATACCAAGGCACAGGGAAACATGCGAGACCTGCGAGATATATTGGAAGACAGGGAAAAACACGCAAGATCGATCTACAGATCACGAGGGCGCGCCCCTATGCGGGACGATGACCATCACGATAGATATAGTAAAAGTAAATCCGGCTGGGCCGAACACAGCAGGCAAGACTCATATGAGTTGCATCGTGATATAGCCCAGCACAGAGGCGCCGCACACCCCCTATGCTTCACTGACGAAGTAATGGATCATGAATTCCCAGAGGGTTTTAAACCCGTAAATATCGAATCATATGATGGTACAACAGATCCCACGGTATGGATTGAGGACTTCCTCCTCCACATCCACATGGCCCGCGGCGATGATCTACATGCCATCAAATACCTCCCACTAAAACTCAAAGGACCAGCTCGGCATTGGCTGAATAGCTTGCCAGCAGACTCCGTTGGCTGTTGGGAGGATTTGGAAGATGCATTCCTCGACAACTTCCAGGGCACTTATGTGCGACCACCGGATGCCGATGACTTGAGCCACATAACTCAGCAGCCGGGGGAATCGGCCAGGCAATTCCGGAAACGGTTCCTAACCAAGAAAAATCAAATTGTCGACTGTCCGGATGCAGAGGCCTTAGCATCATTTAAGCATAACATCCGTGACGAGTGGCTCTCCTGGCACCTCGTCCAGGAAAAGCCGAAGTCTATGGCAGCCCTCGCGACACTCATGACCCGCTTTTGCGCAGGAGAGGATAGCTGGCTGGCTCGCAGCAACAACATATCAAGGACCCTTGGCACCTCAGATACCAAGGATAGTAACAGCAGACCACGTCGCAGCAATCACAAGCACCGCAACAACGATAATAATGCCGAGGATACGATAGTCAATGCCGAATTCAGAGGCTCTAAATCCGGTCAGCAGAAAAAGCCATTCAAAACAAGTACTCTGGGGCCGTCCAGTTTGGACCGCATACTCGATCGCTCGTGTCAAATACATGGCACCCCCGATAAGCCAGCCAATCACACCAACAGAAGAATGCTGGGTGTTCAAGCAAGCCGGCAAGTTAAATGCCGAAAACTGTTGGAAATATGCCCTAGAGGCAATAATAAAAGCATTATTATTATATTTCTTTGTTCATGATAATTGTCTTTATTCATGCTATAATTGTATTATCCGGAAATCGTAATACATGTGTGAATAACAGACACCAACATGTCCCTAGTAAGCCTCTAGTTGACTAGCTCGTTGATCAATAGATAGTCATGGTTTCCTGGCTATGGACATTGGATGTCATTGATAACGGGATCACATCATTAGGATAATGATGTGATGGACAAGACCCAATCCTAAGCATAGCGTGAGATCGTGTAGTTCGTTTGCTAGAGCTTTTCTAATGTCAAGTATCTTTTCCTTTGACCATGAGATCGTGTAACTCCCGGATACCGTAGGAGTGCTTTGGGTGTATCAAACATCACAACGTAACTGGGTGACTATAAAGGTGCATTACAGGTATCTCTGAAAGTGTCTGTTGGGTTGACACGGATCGAGACTGGTATTTGTCACTCCGTATGACGGAGAGATATCACTGGGCCCACTCGGTAATGCATCACCATAATGAGCTCAAAGTGACCAAGTGTCTGGTCACGGGATCATGCATTACGGTACGAGTAAAGTGACTTGCCAGTAACGAGATTGAACGAGGTATTGGGATACTGATGATCGGATCTCGGGCAAGTAACATATCGATTGACAAAGGGAATTGCATACGGGGTTGATTAAATCCTCGACATCGTGGTTCATCCGATGAGATCATCGTGGAGCATGTGGGAGCCAACATGGGTATCCAAATCCCGCTGTTGGTTATTGACCGGAGAGCGATCTCGGTCATGTCTACATGTCTCCCGAACCCGTAGGGTCTACACACTTAAGGTTCAGTGACGCTAGGGTTGTAGGGATATGTATATGCAGTAACCCGAATGTTGTTCGGAGTCCCGGATGAGATCCCGGACGTCACAAGGAGTTCTGGAATGGTCCGGAGGTAAAGATTTATATATGGGAAGTCCTGTTTCGGGCATCGGGACAAGTTTCGGGGTTATCGGTATTGTACCGGGACCACCGGAAGGGTCCCGGGGGTCCACCGGGTGGGTCCACCTGTCCCGGGGGGCCACATGGGCTGTAGGGGGTGCGCCTTGGCCTACATGGGCCAAGGGCACCAGCCCCACATAGGCCCATGCGCGTAGGGTTTGAGGGGGGAAGAGTCCTAGGAGGGGAAGGCACCTCCTAGGTGCCTTGGGGGGGAGGGAAACCCCCCTTGGCCGCCGCCCCCCTAGGAGATTGGATCCCCTAGGGCCGGCCACCCCCCCTTGGCCCTCCTATATATAGTGGGGGAAAGGAGGGACTTCACACCTTGGCCTTTGGTTGCCTCCTTCTCCCTCTCCAACACCTCCTCCTCTTCCATAGTGCTTGGCGTAGCCCTGCCGGAATACTGCAGCTCCATCAACACCATGCTGTCGTGCTGCTGCTGGTGCCATCTCCCTCAACCTCTCCTCCCCCCTTGCTGGACCAAGAAGGAGGAGACGTGGCTGTTCCGTACGTGTGTTGAACGCGGAGGTGCCGTCCGTTCGGTGCTAGGATCTCCGGTGATTTGGATCACGTCGTGTTCTACTACATCATCCCGTTCTTTGAACGCTTCCGCTCGCGATCTACAAGGTATGTAGATGCATCTAATCACTCGTTGCTAGATGAACTCATAGATGGATCTTGGTGAAACCGTAGGAAATTTTTTGTTTTCTGCAACGTTCCCCAACAGTGGTATCAGAGCTAGGTCTATGCGTAGTTCTTCTTGCACGAGTAGAACACAATTTGTTGTGGGCGTAGATTTGTCAACTTTCTTGCCGCTACTAGTCTTATCTTGCTTCAGCGGTATTGTGGGATGAAGCGGCCTGGACCAACCTTACACATACGCTTACGTGAGACCGGTTCCACCGACTAACATGCACTAGTTGCATAAGGTGGCTGGCGGGTGTCTGTCTCTCCTACTTTAGTTGAAGCGGATTCGATGAAAAGGGTCCTTATGAAGGGTAAATAGAAGTTGACAAATCACGTTGTGGCTTTCACGTAGGTAAGAAAACGTTCTTGCTAGAACCCTACTTCAGCCACGTAAAACTTGCAACAACAATTAGAGAACGTCTAACTTGTTTTTGCAGCAGGTGCTTTGTGATATGATATGGCCAAAGTTGTGATGAATGATGAATGACCTATATGTCATGTATGAGATGTTCATGCTATTGTAATAGGAATCACGACTTGCATGTCGATGAGTATGACAACCGGCAGGAGCCATAGGAGTTGTCTTTATTTTTTGTATGACCTGCGTGTCATTGAAGAACGCCATGTAAACTACATTACTTTATTACTAAACGCGTTAGTCATAGAAGTAGAAGTAGTCGTTGGCGTGACAAATTCATGAAGACACGATGATGGAGATCATGATGATGGAGATCATGGTGTCATGCCGGTGACAAGATGATCATGGAGCCCCGAAGATGAAGATCAAAGGAGCTATATGATATTGGCCATATCATGTCACTACTTTATATAATTGCATGTATGTTTATTATGTTTTATGCATCTTGTTTACTTAGGACGACGGTAGTAAATAAGATGATCCCTTACAACAATTTCAAGAAGTGTTCTCCCCTAACTGTGCACCGTTGCTAAAGTTCGTCGTTTCGAAGCACCACATGATGATCGGGTGTGATAGATCCTTACGTTCACATACAACGGGTGTAAGACAGTTTTACACAGCGAAAACACTTAGGGTTAACTTGACGAGCCTAGCATGTACAGACATGGCCTCGGAACACGGAGACCGAAAGGTCGAACACGAGTCGTATGGAAGATACGATCAACATGAGAATGTTCACCGACGATGACTAGTCCGTCTCACGTGATGATCGGACACGGCCTAGTCGACTCGGATCGTGTAACACTTAGATGACCAAAGGGATGTCAAATCTGAGTGGGAGTTCATTATAATTTGATTAGATGAACTTAATTATCATGAACTTAGTCTAAATATTTTACAATATGTCTTATAGATCAAATGGCCAACGTAGTCCTCAACTTCAACGCGTTCCTAGAGAAAACCAAACTGAAAGACGATGGCAGCAACTATACGGACTGGGTCCGGAACCTGAGGATCATCCTCATAGCTGCCAAGAAAGATTATGTCCTACACGCACCGCTGGGTGACGCACCTGTCCTCCCTGCAGAACAAGACGTTATGAACGCTTGGCAGGCACGTTCCGATGACTACTCCCTCGTTCAGTGCGGCATGCTTTACAGCTTAGAGCCGGGGCTCCAAAAGCGTTTTGAGAGACATGGAGCATATGAGATGTTCGAAGAGCTGAAAATGGTTTTCCAAGCTCAGGCCCGGGTCGAGAGATATGAAGTCTCCGACAAATTCTTCAGCTGTAAGATGGAGGAAAATAGTTCTGTCAGTGAGCACTGGAAGCGGAACTGCCCCAAATACTTAGCGGACAAGAAGGCCGGCAAAACCAAAGGTATATTTGATATACATGTAATTGATGTGTACCTTACCAGTAATCGTAGTGACTCCTGGGTATTTGATACCGGTGCCGTTGCTCATATTTGTAACACACAGCAGGAGCTGCGGAATAAACGGAGACTGGCGAAGGACGAGGTGACGATGCGCGTCGGGAATGGTTCCAAGGTCGATGTGATCGCCGTCGGCACGCTACGTCTACATTTACCTACGGGATTAGTTTTGAACCTCAATAATTGTTATTTTGTGCCAAGTTTGAGCATGAACGTTGTATCAGGATCTCGTTTAATTCGAGATGGCTACTCATTTAAATCCGAGAATAATGGTTGTTCTATTTATATGAGAGATATGTTTTATGGTCATGCTCCGATGGTGAATGGTTTATTCTTTATGAATCTCGAGCGTAATGCTACACATATTCATAGTGTAAGTACCAAAAGATGTAAGATTGATAGTGATAGTCCCACATACTTGTGGCACTGCCGCCTTGGTCACATAGGTGTCAAACGCATGAAGAAGCTCCATGCTGATGGACTTTTAGAGTCTCTTGATTACGAATCGTTTGACACGTGCGAACCATGCCTCATGGGTAAAATGACCAAGACTCCATTCTCAGGAACAATGGAGCGAGCAACCAACTTATTGGAAATCATACATACTGATGTGTGCAGTCCAATGAGTGTTGAGGCTCGCGGTGGCTATCGTTATGTTCTCACCCTCATTGATGACTTGAGTAGATATGGGTATGTCTACTTAATGAAACACAAGTCTGAGACCTTTGAAAAGTTCAAGGAATTTCAGAGTGAAGTTGAGAATCAACGTGACAGGAAAATCAAGTTTCTACGATCAGATCGTGGAGGAGAATACTTGAGTCACGAGTTTGGTACACACTTAAGAAAATGTGGAATAGTTTCACAACTCACGCCACTTGGAACACCTCATCGTAATGGTGTGTCCGAACGTCATAATCGCACTCTATTAGATATGGTACGATCTATGATGTCTCTTGCCGATTTACCACTATCTTTTTGGGGCTATGCTTTAGAGACTGCCGCATTCACTTTAAATAGGGCACCGTCGAAATCCGTTGAGACGACACCGTATGAATTGTGGTTTGGGAAGAAACCTAAGCTGTCATTTCTAAAAGTTTGGGGATGCGATGCTTATGTCAGGAAACTTCAACCTGAAAAGCTCAAACCCAAATCGGAAAAATGCGTCTTCATAGGATACCCTAAAGAAACTGTTGGATATATCTTCTACCTCAGATCCGAAGGCAAGATCTTTGTTGCCAAGAATGGGTCCTTTCTGGAGAAAGAGTTTCTCTCGAAAGAAGTAAGTGGGAGGAAAGTAGAGCTTGATGAAGTATTACCTCCTGAACCGGAAAAAGGCGCAACTCAAGAAAATGTTCCTGAGGTGCCTGCACCGGCTAGAGAGGAAGTTAATGATAATGATCAAGATACTTCTGATCAAGCTCCTACTGAAATTCGAAGGTCCACAATGACACGTTCCACACCAGAGTGGTACGGCAACCCTGTCTTGGAAATCATGTTGTTAGACAAGAGTGAACCTTCGAACTATGAAGAAGCGATGGCGGGCCCGGATTCCGACAAATGGCTAGAAGCCATGAAATCCGAGATAGGATCCATGTATGAAAATGAAGTATGGACTTTGACTGACTTGCCCGTAGAACGGCGAGCCATAGAAAATAAATGGATCTTTAAGAAGAAGACAGACGCGGATGGTAATGTGACCATCTATAAAGCTCGGCTTGTCGCTAAGGGTTATCGATAAGTTCAAGGGGTTGACTACGATGAGACTTTCTCACCGGTAGCGAAGCTGAAGTCCGTCCGAATCATGTTAGCAATTGCCGCATTTTATGATTATGAAATTTGGAAAATGGACGTCAAAACGGCATTCCTTAATGGTTTCCTTAAGGAAGAATTGTATATGATGCAGCCGGAAGGTTTTGTCGATCCTAAAAATGCTGACAAGGTGTGCAGGCTCCAACGCTCGATTTATGGGCTAGTGCAAGCATCTCGGAGTTGGAACATTCGTTTTGATGAGATGATCAAAGCGTTTGGGTTTACACAGACTTATGGAGAAGCCTGTGTTTACAAGAAAGTGAGTGGGAGCTCTATAGCATTTCTCATACTATATGTAGATGACATACTTTTGATGGGAAATGATATAGAACTTTTGGACAGCATTAAGGCCTACTTGAATAAGAGTTTTTCAATGAAGGACCTTGGAGAAGCTGCTTATATTAGGCATCAAGATCTATAGGGATAGATCGAGACGCCTCATAGGTCTTTCACAAAGCACATATCTTGATAAGATTTTGAAGAAGTTCAAAATGGATCAGTCCAAGAAAGGGTTCTTGCCTGTTTTGCAAGGTGTGAAATTGAGCTCAGCTCAATGTCCGACCACGGCAGAAGATATAGAAGAGATGAGTGTCATCCCCTATGCCTCAGCCATAGGTTCTATTATGTATGCCATGCTGTGTACTAGACCTGATGTAAACCTTGCCGTAAGTTTGGTAGGAAGGTACCAAAGTAATCCCGGCAAGGAACACTGGACAGCGGTCAAGAATATCCTGAAGTACCTGAAAAGGACTAAGGAAATGTTTCTCGTTTATGGAGGTGACGAAGAGCTCGTCGTAAAGGGTTATGTCGACGCTAGCTTCGACACAGATCTGGATGACTCTAAGTCACAAACCAGATACGTGTATATTTTGAATGGTGGGGCAGTAAGCTGGTGCAGTTGCAAGCAGAGCGTCGTGGCGGGATCTACATGTGAAGCGGAGTACATGGCAGCCTCGGAGGCAGCACATGAAGCAATTTGGATGAAGGAGTTCATCACCGACCTAGGAGTCATACCCAATGCGTCGGGGCCGATCAAGCTCTTCTGTGACAACACTGGAGCTATTGCACTTGCCAAGGAGCCCAGGTTTCACAAGAAGACAAGGCACATCAAGCGTCGCTTCAACTCCATTCGTGAAAATGTTCAAGATGGAGACATAGAGATTTGTAAAGTACATACGGACCTGAATGTAGCGGATCCATTGACTAAACCTCTCCCTAGAGCAAAACATGATCAACACCAGAATTCCATGGGTGTTCGATTCATCACAATGTAACTAGATTATTGACTCTAGTGCAAGTGGGAGACTGTTGGAAATATGCCCTAGAGGCAATAATAAAAGCATTATTATTATATTTCTTTGTTCATGATAATTGTCTTTATTCATGCTATAATTGTATTATCCGGAAATTGTAATACATGTGTGAATAACAGACACCAACATGGCCCTAGTAAGCCTCTAGTTGACTAGCTCGTTGATCAATAGATAGTCATGGTTTCCTGGCTATGGACATTGGATGTCATTGATAACGGGATCACATCATTAGGATAATGATGTGATGGACAAGACCCAATCCTAAGCATAGCGTGAGATCATGTAGTTCGTTTGCTAGAGCTTTTCTAATGTCAAGTATCTTTTCCTTTGACCATGAGATCGTGTAACTCCCGGATATCGTAGGAGTGCTTTGGGTGTATCAAACGTCACAACGTAACTGGGTGACTATAAAGGTGCATTACAGGTATCTCCGAAAGTGTCTGTTGGGTTGACACGGATCGAGACTGGTATTTGTCACTCCGTATGACGGAGAGATATCACTGGGCCCACTCGGTAATGCATCATCATAATGAGCTCAAAGTGACCAAGTGTCTGGTCACGGGATCATGCATTACGGTACGAGTAAAGTGACTTGCCGGTAACGAGATTGAACGAGGTATTGGGATACTGACGATCGGATCTCGGGCAAGTAACATATCGATTGACAAAGGGAATTGCATACGGGGTTGATTAAATCCTCGACATCGTGGTTCATCCGATGAGATCATCGTGGAGCATGTGGGAGCCAACATGGGTATCCAGATCCCGCTGTTGGTTATTGACCGGAGAGCGATCTCGGTCATGTCTACATGTCTCCCGAACCCGTAGGGTCTACACACTTAAGGTTCAGTGACGCTAGGGTTGTAGGGATATGTATATGCAGTAACCCGAATGTTGTTCGGAGTCCCGGATGAGATCCCGGACGTCACGAGGAGTTCCGGAATGGTCCGGAGGTAAAGATTTATATATGGGAAGTCCTGTTTCGAGCATCGAGACAAGTTTCGGGGTTATCGGTATTGTACCGGGACCACCGGAAGGGTCCCGGGGGTCCACCGGGTGGGTCCACCTGTCCCAGGGGGCCACATGGGCTGTAGGGGGTGCGCCTTGGCCTACATGGGCCAAGGGCACCAGCCCCACATAGGCCCATGCGCCTAGGGTTTGAGGGGGGAAGAGTCCTAGGAGGGGAAGGCACCTCCTAGGTGCCTTGGGGGGGAGGGAAACCCCCCTTGGCCGCCGCCCCCCTAGGAGATTGGATCTCCTAGGGCCGGCCACCCCCCCTTGGCCCTCCTATATATAGTGGGGGAAAGGAGGGACTTCACACCTTGGCCTTTGGTTGCCTCCTTCTCCCTCTCCAACACCTCCTCCTCTTCCATAGTGCTTGGCGTAGCCCTGCCGGAATACTGCAGCTCCATCAACACCACGCCGTCGTGCTGCTGCTGGTGCCATCTCCCTCAACCTCTCCTCCCCCCTTGCTGGATCAAGAAGGAGGAGACGTGGCTGTTCCGTACGTGTGTTGAACGCGGAGGTGCCGTCCGTTTGGTGCTAGGATCTCCGGTGATTTGGATCACGTCGTGTTCGACTACATCATCCCGTTCTTTGAACGCTTCCGCTCGCGATCTACAAGGTATGTAGATGCATATAATCACTCGTTGCTAGATGAACTCATAGATGGATCTTGGTGAAACCGTAGGAAAATTTTTGTTTTCTGCAACGTTCCCCAACAAAAACAAGGACAAGGGGCTGCACAGTGACGACGAGGAGGAGCCCCGGCCGCCGAACATGGGAGGACATAAGAGGTTCCCCACACAAGTGAGGACGGTGAACATGATATACACAACCCACATCCCCAAGAGGGAATGGAAGCGCGTGCTAAGGGACGTCTATGCGATGGAGCCCGTTGCCCCAAAGTTTGACCCATGGTCCTCTTGTCCGATTACCTTCGATCGCAGGGACCACCCCACTAGTATCCGTCATGGCGGATCTGCCGCATTGGTCTTAGACCCCATCATTGATGGATTTCACCTCACTCGAGTCCTTATGGACGGCGGCAGCAGCCTGAAACTGCTCTATCAGGATACAGTGCGCAAAATTGGTATAGACCCCTCAAGGATCAAACCCACAAAAACAACCTTTAAAGGTGTCATCCAGGCGTAGAGGCCCATTGCACGGGCTCAATCACACTAGAAGTGGTCTTCGGATCACCGGACAACTTTCGAAGTGAGGAGTTAATATTCGATATCGTCCCGTTCCGCAGCGGCTATCACACACTGCTCAGGCAAACCGCATTTGCAAGATTCAATACGGTACCGCACTACGCATACCTCAAGCTCAAAATGCCAGGACCTAGGGGGGCCATCACAGTCAATGGAAACACAGAGCGCTCTCTCCACATGGAGGAGCACACTGCGGCCCTCGTAGTAGAAGCACAAAGCAGCCTCTTAAGGCAATCCACCAATTCGGCGATAAAGACCCCGGACACCGTCAAGCGAGTCCGGAGTAACCCGCAACAGGATCGCCTGGCACATTCAGAGCTCACCTAGCAATTCGGCCCTCGCCCTAGTCCCAGCCAAACAGCGAAATCCATGCCGCGCGTACATAATTACGCATTGAAAATACCATGGGCATAGGCGGGGGCACGATCATGGCACGTCCCACAGTGCGGCTCAACCGCACTAGGGGCTTACTGCCTTTACCATTCTCTCTCTTTCAGGACCTTATTAGAAGCCCTATCCGGCAGTGCGATTGCCGGACGCATAATACAACAACCAAGGAGGCTGGAAGCTATGTCGTACAATGGAATCCCCAGGTGGTCTCTGATAACGAGCGGAATACCCACCTTAAATACCAGTCCGTAGCTTACCCTTGAGTAGGACATGTTAAATAATCCTATTTTCTTTTGCTTATTGCACTACCTGTATCAGTACATGTCAACGTATTCTTTGGATAACAATGCATAGCACTAGTCTATCATTGTAGTATCTATTCCTTTTTATATGTGTTTATTTACGACAATCAGCACCCGTACATTCTGGTACGGACAGTACGTTAGGGGCTTTCATATACCCCATAATACGGCGTGTGAAGTCCGAACACTTTCGACAGTGCGACACCGCGAACTTATAGCATTATATGCATCAGCTCCGAATCATGTCTTGGGTCGATAGTTGGGTTTGCCCGGCTCCCATGTTTTGGTACCTTATGTTCCACTATATCGGCTAAGGTAGCACTGGGAGAACTACTGCGATTGTGTCCCAGTTCTTCCGGACGAGCACCTTAGTAGAGACAGCCAAAACTGACTGTCATGATGAGGCGAGGGCTGGTCGCTGTTCGAGAGGTCTCAAGTCCTTGAAGACTTTTTCCGCTTCGGGCGAGGAGTCGGCCTTGTCCGACTTAGGCATATATAGCGCCCCAAATTCGTCCTTGCGAATACTAGGGGCTTTGCCAAAATTTAAAATTGCAGACATCTATGGCTAAGTGAGAGTGATAAAGCATTATAGTTTGATTGTCTGGTTCGTTGCGCTGAAAACCTCCCTCGAAGGATCCAAAAATGGGAAAAAGAGTGCTCAAATTCATCCCGAACACCCCAGTACTAGCTGCATGGGGGCAGAAGCCGACGACTGGCCAACTCTCAGATTTGATAAACAGACGCACAGAAGTTAATATTTTAAATTCAAAAAGCATTGCATAACGCAAGTGAACTAGTTTTCACATTAAAGGATCACATGACCACGTTCATTCAAAAATTACATCTTTGGTACACTCCTCCGCCACAAGGTGGGCACCCTTCAGGACACTGTCATAATACATTTCGGGGTGGCGATGCTCTTTGCCCTGCGGTGGCCCCTCCTTCACCAGCTTCTCGGCGTCCATCTTCGCCCAGTGCACCTTCACACGGGCAAAAGCCCTGCGCGCACCTTTGATGCAGACAGACTGCTTGATGACCTCCAAACGGGGATAGGCATCTACAAGCCGCCTCACCAGACCGAAGTAGCTGTTGGGAAGGGGATCGCCAGGCCACATCAGGACTATAAGACCCATCATGGCCTGTTTGGCCGCCTTGTGGAGCTCAACCAGTTGCTTCAGCTGGTCGCTCAAGGGCATCAGGTGTTTGGTCCCAGTATACTAAGACCAGAACAACTTCTCCGCTGAGCTTCCCTCCTCGGCCCGGTAGAACTCCGCAGCATCAGACACACTCCGGGTAGATCTACGAATGCTCCTGGAGAGCTATGAACTCGGGTAAGTAAAAAGAAATTTTCTTTCCCGTGCTTGCTTTGCATAATGAATGCCTTACCCGCCGCTATCTTCTTCACCGCCTCTATTTCTTGGAGGGCCTTTTGGGCTTCAGCCTTGGCATGTTTCGCGCTGTCGAGCGCCTTTGCAAGCTCGGACTCTCGCGTCTTAGAGTCAAGCTCCAGGGCCTCGTGCTTCTTAATGAGAGCCTGGAGCTCTTGCTGTACCTCGCCTACTCGGGCCTCTTGTTTTTCTCGCTCGGTGCGCTCCGTGGCCGCTTTGTTTTTGGCCTCGAACAACGCCTTTTTCAGGGTCGCCACTTCTGTCGTGGCCCCTGGCACATTCATGATGATCATATTATTTTGCAACCAACTTTCTTTCTAATATATAGACAAGGTATTGCTTACCTTTGCTCTCCTCAAGCTGCCTCTTGGTAAGGCCCAGCTCTTCTTCGGACCGTTCAAGGTCCTGCTTTAGGGCATTGACCTCTGCAGTACGTGCGATGGCGGCCAACAGCGACACCTGCATACGCAAATAGACACATTCGGATTAGACTCATGTGGTTATTATTTGATCCTCTATTCGACTTTTCTTCACGAACGCCAAATAGAGCATCAGGGGCTACTGTCTATGCGGTAATATTTTCCCATATTTCGATTACTTACCTGAAAGCCTGTTAGAAGGCTGGCGCAAGCCTCGTTCAGTCCGTCCTTGGCGGACTGAACCTTCTCGATCACCGCATTCATAATAGTGCGGTGCTCTTCGTTGATGGAAGCACCGCGAAGCGCTCCCAGCAAGTTGACCTGTGCCTCTGGATGGACAGGGGCCACCGGCACGGGCGGCTTGCCCCTCTTAGCAGGGAGTCACCTGCCGGAGTCCGGAACCACAGAAGGTTCCGGCATAGTGTTCGGCTGGGGGCCGAACCTGGAGCCCGTGGGAGTCTTGCTCCCTTTGCGCCCGGGGTCCGGAAGGTCGCCTCGAGGCGCCTCCAGGACTACCTCCCCTTGGCTTGGTGCCTTTGGGACAACACCTCAATGTTGTCCGTAGGGCGAGGGGTGGAGGCGGTCAGGAGTGAACTGCTACTCATATCCGACAGGTCCAAAGAACCGTCAGATGAAGATACGTCGATGCGGGCTCGGGACAGACTGCATAATCATATTCGGCGTAAGGAGAAGCAGTGCAATAAAAGAATACCATGAATTACTCCGGTATCCGAATACTTACAACTTCGCCAGGGGCTTGTCCCTGGGCAACCACTCGTCTTCGCTATAAGCGGTGGTCGCGGAACAGTCCGGAAGGAGAGTCCTTCCCTTCTTAGACCCTTCGACCTCCCTGGTTGGGGCGGCCTTCCTCTTCTTGTCTCCCCCGGCTGGGGGGGGGGGAGAACTATCCTCCTCCTCCTCATCGTCTTCATGGGAGGAGTGCGTCTCAGAGTTATCAGACGTTGAGTCCGATATCACCTGACGTCGGAGACCCTTTCAGGTCCCTTTGGCTTTCTTCTTGGTCTTCTTCTCCGGCTCCTCATAAGGTACCGGAGTCAGCATCTCCGTCAGGAGAGCGTCTGCTGGATCTTCGGGCAGGGGGGCCGGATAGTCAATCTACTCTGTTGTCTCCATCCAGTTCTGTCAAAGGCATGGGAGCTTAGATCCTGCACATGGTTAAACTGGGGAAAATAAATACCCTATAAGGAATAAAAGAACTTACCGAACTAGCGTGGCGCTGTGCACTGAGTCCGCGGTCCTCGATAAGGGAAGGGGGACCTCGGCGCCCTTGAACAGCACCCTCCAGACGTCCTTGTGCGTCGTGTCAAAGAGCTCGCGCAGAGTCTGGTGCTGGGTCGGGTCAAACTCCCATAAATTGAACGCCCGTTGTTGACACAGGAGGATCCGGCGGAAGAGCATGACCTGGACCACGTTGACGAGCTTGCAGGTCTGGAGTCCGGTCAGCTCCACTGGGTTACCCCAGGACAGGCCCTTCTCTTTCCAGGAGGTGAGCCGCATGGGGATTCCGGATCTGAACTCAGGGGCCGCCACCTAGTTGGTGTCATGCGGCTCGGTGATGTAGAACCACCCCGATTGCCACCCCTTTATGGTCTCCACGTAGGAGCCCTCGAGCCATGTAACATTTGGCATTTTGCCCACCATGGCACCTCCGCATTCCCCCTGCTAGCCACCTACTACCTTCGGTTTAACATTCAAGGTCTTCAGCCACAGGCCGAAGTGGGGCCGGACGCGGAGGAAGGCCTCGCACACGATGGTAAACGCCGAGATGTTGAGGATGAAGTTCGGGGCCAGATCATCAAAGTCCAGCCCGTAGTAGAACATGAGGCCATGGACGAATGGGTGGATGGGAAATCCCAGTCCGCGGACGAAATGGGTGAAGAAAACTACCCTCTTGTAAGGTTCCGGGGTAGGGACGATCTGCCCCACGTCGGGCAGCCGGTGCACGATATCCGCAGCTAAGTATCTGGCTCCCCGCAACTTCTTGATGTCCTTGGAGGATTTCATCCACTTGCCTCCCGCTCCGGACATGATTGGAACGGTGTGAGGAGAAAGATGCGAACTTGGGTGTTGGAGCTCGAGTGCACGAGAATGGATGAGCAAGGAGGAAGAAGGCATGGGTGAAAAAGGTGAACCCTTATCCCTTTATAAGGGTGGACGGAGCTGTAAGCCCCCACCTGCCTCGTAAAACTCGCTTATTCCCCAAGCGCCGTAATTGATGGCGTGGTTGGGTTACCCATGCCCGTATTGATGAGAATCCCGTGATATGGGGACACGATCTCTGCTTCGACAAGACGTGCCAAGGAAACCGCCTTGCAATATGCACCAAGGCTGGTTGAGAAAAACGGTTTGAATAATGACCGGGCCATGGTATGATGTCATGATATCGAGTGTGTCAGCAGATTAGTTTTGTGGAAATATTATTCTTTCTATGATGGTATGTGGAATTTGTTTTGCAGAGCCGGACACTATCCTTGTGTTCAAAATCTTATATGGAGTATTCGGAGGAGGAACCCGCCTTCCAATTCCGAAGACAATCCGCGCGCCGGACTCATCATCATTGAAGCCTGGTTCAGGGGCTACTGAGGGAGTCCTGGATTAGGGGGTATCCGGACAGCCGAACTATATCCTTTGGCCGGACTGTTGGACTATGAAGATACAAGATTGAAGACTTCGTCCCATGTCCGGATAGGACTCTCCTTGGCGTGGAAGGCAAGCTTGGCGATACGGATATGTAGATCTCCTCCCTTGTAACCAACTTTGTGTAACCCTAGCCCCCTCCAGTGTCTATATGAACCGGAGGGTTTAGTCCGTAGGACGAGAACAATCATACCATAGGCTAGCTTCTAGGGTTTAGCCTCTACGATCTCGTGGTAGATCAACTCTTGTACTACTCATATCATCAAGATCAATCAAGCAGGAAGTAGGGTATTACCTCCATCGAGAGGGCCCGAACCTGGGTAAACCTCGTGTCCCCTGCCTCCTGTTACCATCCGCCTTAGATGCACAGTTGGGGACCCCCTACCCGAGATCCGCCGGTTTTGACACCGATAGAGGGGGCGAGGGATCAAGGGCAATGGGGGCATGGTGGCGACAAGCAGAGGCGAAAGCTCCGATTTGCGCTGGAAGAAGAAGTGGGGAATAACGGTTCCAAGATTGGAAAAGGCGCAGAGGGTAAATGAGCAGCGCCCCTGCGGTTTTCTCTTTTTATGGGGAAAAGCGGGCTGCCTCTTTACTGTTCACCGCGAGGTGACGCAAGTGTGCTGCGACCGTTCCACGCATGACCCCCACGTCATGCACTCAATGCGAATCATGGGGAAGCACAACTAGCGAAGAAATTACCGTGGTTAAAACTCTGCCACGCCTGCCCGCGCACCATTCTAGGCCTGGCCCAACAACGCTTCACGCTTATTTGTGGCCCAAGCCTGGGGGCTCCTATCAGTGTACTAAAGTAGGGGCCTTTCTGTACCCCTTTACTTGTGCATGGGCAGTCGTAGCCACACCTGCGGCCATGCTTGGCGGGGCAGAGGAACGAAAGGTACGAGACTGCCAAGGCAGTACTCAAGCCAGAGGCATGAAGAGCAAAGGGGCAAGATGGACTTCCCCCGGCAACGCCCTTCCAGGGCGGCCTACATAGTCCCAGCAAGAGCCTTGTTGGGGCGACTTGCCCAACACCAGCAAGGCCCCCACCCTTGATCCTGAGAGCTCTGACACCATCGACAACATCGAAACCAAGACTCAGGGGCGCCTGCGTGGTGGCATGCAGATCTTTGTGAAGACCAAAGGCCTACGAGCCTACATAAGAACCAGAAGACGAAGACCCCCAACAAGAGCCTTGCCGGGGACAGCCGCGAGGCCCCGGCAAGACCCTTGCCGGGGGCATCTATGGGGCCATGGCCAGGCCCGCACCTACCAAAGCTCCGCTGCCCGGCGGCCCTTCCAACGCGGCAACCATCCCGCCAACTAGGCAAGCACCTGCATGGCAGCATGCAACTTCTGGGCCAACTAGTCACCGCACTAGCATAGCGACCAGCCAACAAGCATGGCGCTGCATGCCTCGTCAGCTTGGACGCGCATCGAAGCAAGGCGAGGTGGCGACGGACGGGACGAGCTCTGTTGCCGTCCCCGATAAAGCAAGAGGGCACGTAGGCAGGGCATTAAATGCATTTGTCCTACGATGTCAGGCGATAAACTTGTACACTGTAGATGCTTTCCACCTCCTGTGTGCCAGTGTGGCGACCCCTTTGACATATAAAAGGATGCTCGAGGCGTACTGTGGAAGGATTCGGACTTCTTGGACTGGGCACGCATATTAGCTAGTCCACGAACTGAAGAACACAAGATAAACACGGAGAAGCAATACTAGGGTTTTAAGCATCATTTGCGGCCCGAACCTGGGTAAAAATCCCCTCGCACTGATCGCTAGACCTGCTCTTTGCACAGCTCTTCACCCCCGCCAACCGTAGAAGGGATCCTCGGGATCCCATAGGTGTCGTTTCCCGACACCTTCCTCTTTGGGGAAATATCGCCGTAGCTTCAAACGACATCAAAAGGAATTTCTGGAGTCGTTGCCCGGGAGGATCTTCAACATATACCAGGTTCCCAATCACAAATCTCATCTCCTTGCAATTTATATTATTTGCCATTTGCCTCTCATTTTTCTCTCCCCCACTTCACAAAATTTTGCCGTTTCATTCGCCCCTCTTTCTTTTGCCGTTTTCTTACCGGATCTGTTTTTGAGTGCAATCTTGTTGTGTAGTCATCATGACTCAAGAGAACACCAAGTTGTGTGATTTCTCAAATACAAACAACAATGATTTTATTGGCACTCTGATTGCTCCTCCCGCCACTAGTGCGGAATCTTGTGATATTAATACCGCTTTGCTGAATCTTGTTATGAAAGATCAATTTTCCGGTACTCCTAATGAGGATGTCGGGTCCCATCTTAATACTTTTGTGGAATTATGTGATATGCAAAAGAAAAAAGATGTGGACAATGATGTGGTGAAGATGGAATTATTTCCATTTTCTTTGCGTGATTCTGCAAAAAATTGGTTCTCTTCTTTGCCTCGCAATAGTATCGATTCTTGGAATAAGTGCAAAGATGCTTTTATCACTAAGTATTTTCCTCCTGCAAAAATCATTTCCCTTAGAACCCAGATCATGAATTTCAAGCAACTTGAGCATGAGCATGTTGCACAATCTTGGGAAAGGATGAAAATGATACTAAGGAATTTCCCAACTCATGGGTTAAATCTTTGGATGATCATACAATTTTTATGTGGGATTGAATTTTGTTTTTCGTAATCTTTTAGATTCCGCCGCGGGTGGGACTTTTATGGAAATTACTTTTGGTGAAGCCACCAAATTGCTTGATAATTTTATGGCAAATTATTCACAATGACATACCGAAAGGGCTCCTACTAGTAAAAAGGTTAATTCGGTTGAAGAAATTTCTTCTTTGAGTGAAAAAGTTGATGCTCTTATCAAATTGGTTGCTAGTAAAAGTGTTCCTATTGATTTTAATGATATGCCTTCGTCTATTTTGATTGAGCAAAATAATGATGCCATAGATGTGAATTTTATCTCTCGAAATAATTTCAATAACAATGCTTATAGAGGTAATTTTAATCCTAGGCCTTTTCCTAGTAATTCCTCTAATAATTATGGTAATTCCTATGGAAATGAATCTTATAATAATAATAGGAACACCTCTGATCTTGAGAATAATATGAAAGAATTTATTAACATGCAAAAAGTTTTTAACACTTCCATAGAAGAAAAGTTGAGTAAGATTGATGATTTGTCTAGAAGTGTTGATAGAGTTGCTCATGATGTGGAAAATCTGAAGATGAGATTTTTTGTCCCTAAATTAGATGAATCAATTAAAGCTCTTTATGTTTCTATTGATGAAAGTAAGAAAAGAACCGCTATGCTTAGAGCTAAAAGAGAAATTTTAGAAAAAAAACATTTTCTAGTGATTTCTTTCGCGAAAGTGATGAAGATCTTAAAATGATTGGTGTTTCTTCTATTGATTCCTTGTTGAGTAAAGCTAAGATTGATGAAAAGGGGAATGGAGAAGAGTCAACTTTAGGTAGAAGGTGTCCCAATGTTTCGGAGGGTGAAAATCTTGTTGAGAAAATTCATGAAAGTGGGTTTGAAGAGGTCAAAACTTTAACTAGTGATGTGCCCACTCTTTTGGATTGCAAAGACTTTAATTATGATAGTTGCTCTTTGATTGATTTTATTTCTTTGTTGCAATCCATGACAAATTCACCCCATGCTTATGAACAAAATAAAGCTTTTACTAAACATATTGTTGATGCTATGATGAAAGCTTTTTATGAAAAATTGGAATTAGAAGTTTCAATTCCTAGAAAATTGCCTGATGAGTGGGAACCTACTATCAAAGTCAACATTAAAAATTATGAGTGTTTTGCATTGCGTGACTTGGGTGCTAGTGTTTCTACATTTTTGAAATCTTTATGTGATGTGCTTGGTTTCACCGATCTTGAAGATTGTTCTTTAAATTTGCACTTGGCAGATTCTACTATTAAGAAGCCTATGGGAAGAATTAATGATGTTCTTATTCTTGCAATAGGAATTATGTGCTCATAGATTTTATTGTTCTTGATATTGATTGCAATCCGTCTTGTCTAATTATTCTTGGTAGACCATTTTTACGCACTGTCAGTGCCGTGATTGATATGAAAGAAGGCAATATTAAGTTCCAATTTCCTTTGAGGAAGGGTTTGGAACACTTTCCTAGAACAAGAATTAGGCCACCATATGAATCAGTCATGAGGGCATCTTATGGATCTCGAACCAAGGATGAAAAAACTTAAATCCCTGCTTTATACCTAGCTAAGGGCGTAAAACTATAGCGCTTGTTGGGAGGCAACCCAATGATTAAAATTTATTTTTGCTTTTAACTTTCTGTTCTTGAGTGTTTGCACAATTATATTCTACCGTTATGATTTTGTTTTTTGTGTTTTAATTAGTGTTTGTGCCAAGTAAAGCCTTTAGGATCTTCTTGGGTGATAGTTGTTTGATCTTGCTAAAAAACAGAAACTTTTGCGCTCACTAAAACAATTCTCTTTTTTTTTTACCAAAGTGTGATAAAATACCATTTCTTTTTGCAGAAGATTAATATAAAAATTGCTCAGATCGTCCTAATTTTTCAGAATTTTTGGAGTTCCAGAAGTTTTCGAAATAGTTAGATTGCTACACACTGTTGTGTTTTCTTTGCATTGTGTGCTTATTTTGATGGCTCTGTGGTTTTCTTTGATGAGTTTTTGCCATAGAAAAGTTGGAATACAGTAGATATAATGCAAAATCAAAATATGAATTGGTTTGCTACAGTACTTATATTAGTGATTTTCTTTCTTTTACTAACGGATCTCGCAAAGGTTTTGTTGAGTTTTGGGTGATTGAAGTTTTCAAGTTTTGGGTTATCTTACGATGGATGAAGGAATAAAGGATAGAAGAGCCTAAGCTTGGGGATGCCCCTGCATCCCAAGCTATTATCCACATATGAGCAACAAACTAAGCTTGGGGATGCCCCCAAGTGGCATCCCCTCTTTCTTCTAACGACCATTGGTATTTTACTCGAAGCTATATTTTTATTCGTCACATAATATGTGTTTTGCTTGGAGCGTTTTGTATGATATGAGTCTTTGCTTGTTTTATTTTGTGTTTTAAGTCTTGATCCCTTGCTGGACACACCTATTTGAGAGAGCTAAAATTATGTCATGACTTGTTAGAATTGCTATATATGCTTCACTTAAATTTTTATGAGCTATGGACTTGCTCTAGTGCTTCACTTATATCTTTTGAGCACGATGTGCTTTAGTATTTTTGAACAAATGCTCTCTTGCTTCACTTAGATTTATTTGAGAGTTAGTAAATTCTTCAAGAAATTCTCTCTTGCTTCACTTAAATTAATTTGAGAGAAAGAAAAACTTATGCTCATGATCTTCACTTATATTTGTTTGAGCTTATGAAAAGCAACACATGAAAATTAGTCCCAAAGTGATAGATATCCAAGAAGGATATAATAAAAACTTTCATGAAGATCATTGGACAAAATAAACTTGATTCTTAGTAATAGTTTTGAGATATGATGATGTGATATGTGAGTTATGTTGATGAGTAATTATGCTTTAGTAAGAATATTGGTGTTAAGGTTTGTGATTCCCTATGCAAGTACGAAAGTCAATAGTCATGCAATGAAATTATATCCTACTTGTGGTGCATTATTCGGTGTTATTTATGCTTAATTCTTGCTTATGACATTATTCATTTCTTGGTTGGTCGCTTCTCAATCTTTTGCTAGCCTTCATTTTGCACTAAGTATGATCTCTACTTGTGCATCGAAAAACCTTTAAACCAGTTTTGCCACATGAGTCCACTATATCTACCTATATGTGGTATTCTTCTACCGTTCTAAGAAAATTTGTATGTGCCATCTCTAATTTTCAAAATTAACTTCTCTTTTGTGTGTTTGTTTCGCTCGCGGAGCGGTGAGGGGTGGCTAATATTTCCATGCTAGATGTGTTATTCTCAAGATGAGTGTTTATTCACTTGCCATTGCATGAGAGTAAGGTAAACCTATTAGGGATGCCCAGTCCCAAAATGAAAAATGAATTCACTTTACGTTGTCAAATAATAAATTCCTTGGAAAGTGTTGGTATGGAGGGCAACCGTGGATACAGCAAGCAATGGAAAGTGAAAGTATGGTTGAAAAAGGAATAAACTTTATTTTCTTTTTGGGAACCGCCTATGGTATATCGAGCATGGAAAGTGTTGGGAACTCTATGTCGTTTTCGTTGGTGGGATGGATACACCTCCCAAAATGTTTTTATCTCTAAGTTTTTCGCTTTGAGCTCTGGCACCTCTACAAATCCCTACTTCCCTCTACGAAGGTCCTTTCTTTTACTTTATGCAAAAAAATATTTTTGAATTTGAGTCTCCCTCTTCTCTTACAAAAGCACAAACTAGGAGGCAATATGATCGTACTTAAGTATTGGGTGTAACTAATATGCGAGTGTGTTTCATGAATGGATCAATGGTTGAGCAAGATGGAATAGGGATAACTTATTTTAGCGTTGATATTTTCAAAGACTTGGTTGCTTGTTGATATGCTTGAATATTTAAATTATCATGTCAAAACTAGACTATTGATTTGAACAATATAAACGTCCAAATGCCCATGCTATAAAGAAACACATGATAGGCAGCATTCCTCATCAAAAATTCTGTTTTTATCACTTCCCTACTCGAGGACGAGCAGCAGTTAAGGTTGGGGATGCTGATACGTCTCCAACGTATCTATATTTTTTGCTTGTTCCATGCTGTTATATTATCAATCTTGGATGTTTTATAATCATTTTATAGTCATTTTATATCATTTTTTGGTACCAACCTATTGACATAGTGCCAAGTGCCAGTTGCTGTTTCTGCATGTTTTTTACATCGCAGGAAATCAATATCAGACGGAGTCCAAATGCAACGAAACTTTACGGAGATTTTTTTTGGACCAGAAGGAACATTATGAGCCCTTCCTACGCCTGGGGGTGTTCCGAGGGAGGCACAACCCACCAGGGCACGCCAGGAGGCCCAGGCGCGCCCTGGTGGGTTGTGCCCTCCTCGGGTACCCCCTGGACCGCCTCTTTGCTCTATAAATACCCCAATATTTCCATAACCCTAAAGGCATCGACGAAATATTCATCCAGCCGCCGCAGAGTCCAGAACCACCAGATCCAATCTAGACACCATCTCGGATGGGGTTCACCACCTCCATTTGTGCCCCTCCGATGATGCGTGATTAGTTCTTTGTAGACCTTCGGGTCCGTAGTTAGTAGCTAGACGGCTTCATCTCTATCTCTCTCTCTCTGAATTCTCAATACAATGGTCTCTTGGAGATCCATATGATGTAACTCTTTAGCGGTGTGTTTGTTGTGATCGATGAACTTTGAGTTTATGATCAGATCTATCTTTTTATATCCAGGAAAGTATTTGAGTTTCTTTGATCTCTTTTACGCATGATTGCTTATAGCCCCGTATTTCTTCTCCGATATTTGGGTTTTGTTTGGCCAACTTTATCTATTTATCTTGCAATGGGAAGAGGTGCTTTGTAGTGGGTTCGATCCTACGGTGCTTGATCCCAATGACAGAAAGGGAACCAAAACGTATGTATCGTTGCTACTAAGGATAAAACGATGGGGTCTATCTCTACATAGATAGATCTTGTCTACATCATGTCATCATTATTATTGCATTACTCCCTTTCTCCATGAACTTAATACACTAGATGCATGCTGGATAGCGTTCGATGTGTGAAGTAATAGTAGTAGATGCAGGCAGGAGTCGGTCTACTAACCATGGATGTGATGCCTATATAATGATCATTGCCTGGATATCATCATGTGTATTTGAAGGTCTATCAATTTCCCAACAGTAATTTGTTCACCCACCTTTGCTATTTTTCTCGAGAGAAGCCAATAGTGAAACCTACGGCCCCCAGGTCTCTTTCTTATATATTTGCCTTTGCGATCTACTTTTTCCTTGCATTTATTTTCAGATCTATTAAACCAGAAATACAAAAATACCTTGCTGCAATTTATTCTTATTTATTTTATTTGGCGTTCGATCCATCAATTTACTACAAATTTATCTCATGTCCGTTTGCCTATCTTGAAGCGCCGTGACAACCCCTTTAACACATCGGGTTGCGAGGATTTCTTATCTGTGTGCATGGGCTGTTTACGTTGTGTTGCTTGGTTCTCCTACTGGTTCGATAACCTTGGTTTCATATCTAAGGGAAATACCTACCGCCGCTATGCTGCATCATCCCTTGCTCTTTGGGGAAATACTGACGTAGCTTCAAGCGACTTCATCGCCCGGCTCCTGATAGTGCCGGTGGTGGCCGCACCATGTTCTCGTCATTGTGAGCCAGCCGCCAGATTGGTGTGGTGACAAGGTGAAGGCGCTTGAGGACCAGTGACTTCGTTTGGTGCTTCGGCTATGTCAGCTAGTTCGGGGGTGGCGCATGCCCTGCGGCCGCGCCCGCGGCGGGAGCGGCCGGATAGTTGCGATTCACCCCAAAGCGAGTGCCGCCGCTGCAGCTGTGCCCCTCGGTAGGGCGGGAAGATGCTGATGGGATGATCTCTCCACAATACCTCATGGAGCATGGTCGCTGGGATGCTGTTGGTGCCGTCCTTCTTCGGTGCCTACTGCTCCCGTTTCGGCTGCAGGGGAGGTGGTGACGACGCCGCCTGCGCCGATCACGTCTCCCATAGCGTCCACATCCCCGTGTGTCCCAATAGCCCCTCAGCGTCGGTAGCTGCATGCGATAGGGCCTTCGATGTGGACGGGTGAGCTGCAACACTGGGCTTCTTCTTGGGCGCTATGGACGATGGAGCTGTTGATGAAGAAAATGACGATGAAGATGACACGTTGCCTATGCTTCTCGGGTTCGCGCAAGTGCTTCCCCCTACCTGGCGCTCCAAAGATGTCATGGGAATCCACGGCCACCTATTGGGCCATGAGCCCTTGTGGTTCAGCAGGGGGGATGAGCACATTGCACAAAGAGCAGAGGACGTCGCGCAACACAGCAGAGATCACACTGCAGTTTTACTCAGGTTCGGGCCGCCGCGTGGCGTAAAACCCTACTCCTGGTTTGGTGGATCGATGAGGGGACCGTGGTGGAGACACAACACTCTTGCCCGGTAGGGTCGCCCCGAGGCGAGAGCAGCTACACGCGTATGAGTATACAAGGGTCTGAATCCTTTCTATGGTGGCCACATGCCTCCTTTTATAGATCAAGGGGTCACCACAATGGCTAATTAGTCATTGTGGACTGATTAGATATCAAACAGTGCTATCATTCCTAACTCTGCAGATAGGGTAGAGCACATAAAATGCGCCGCTTAGTGTCACATCATGGCATGCCCGACAAGCCTTGTCGGGCTGTTCAGCCACCTTCTTGTTTGTCTACTTGACACATCTCTGGACGACTGTCATTTGGAGACAATTTCCTTCGGAAGTGGCTGCCATGTGTCAAGAGGCAACCACTTCGTCACTTGGGGGCTTGACATTGCACCGATCGATGACTTGCATTGTTGTGAGGTGGAGCGGTGGAGCCTTGGCGGGGTAGTCCACCCTCGGTGTCCCCGGCAAGCTTGCCGGGTTAGTCCTGAGACTTGTCTCTAGAGCAACCTCGTCCTCGCCAGGCTCACCTACCCGGCAACTGAGGCTTCCCCTTATTGGTATCTTGCTTACTTTGGCTCGACTTGGTCTTCTTGATCCGCTCTCTGATCCCTCAAAGAGCTGATTTCTTCTGCTTGGTCTAGTTTTGGTTGTGGCAAACTTGCTCTTAGGCCTGTGCACTGTCAGGGCAACAGACCTAGGGTTTGTTGCACTAATAGAAACTATCATATTATCGTGCTACTGATCGCTTTGCTGCAGATAATAAATCTCCAGGTGTGGTTGATTGACAACTTAGATGCTAATACTTGCAAATATTCTTTGGCTCCTCTTGTGTCAAATCTATAAATTTGGGTCGAATCTCTACCCTAAAAAACTGTTGCGATCCCATATACTTGTTGAGTCACTTGGGATTGTTATCTATTTATAATTATGAAGAATCTGAAAGATACAAAGACTAAGATTTTTCCCTCTAAGACGATGGGAGGTAAGGAACTGCCATCTAGCTCTGCACTTGATTCACCTTCTATTTTGAGTAGACTTGCAACACCACCACATGCTATTAATCCTAGTGTGTCGCAAGTTATTGATGATGCTACTTCTATGAATGCTACTCATGATGGTGCTAGTACCTTGCTTCATGATAATATGCTACTGGGTGAATTTCTTGATGAAAAAATTGCTATAGCTAAAAACACTACAGAAAAGACACATCCGTGACATTTTGGGCCGAACGAAATTTTTTCTGTCATGCTTATGACACTTCTGTGATGATAATTGTGACAAAAGCACTTATCATCAGAGATGTGGTGGGATCCTACCTCTATGACAAAAAATAATGATAAAAAATGGGCTTTACGTCCTGGGCGGGCCGGGGACTCACCTGCATGGCATTCTTTGGGCTGTCCATGACGGAAAAAATCGTGGTAGAAGCAAGGGCGAGGAAAATATCGGGGAGTTCCCGGTTATGGTGGGTGGTCGGGGTCGAGCGATGCACGGAGGTTTGCATGTTTCTCTCTTACACATACATGCATGTGTGCGAGGCGTTGGGCTCTAACTAATCCCGAGCGAGGCGTTGGCTTACTGAACCCGAGCGATTGCACTAGCTATGCGAGTTACTGACCCCAAGCGATCGATCCTGGCTGTTAACTGAACCCGATCGAGCGATTCCTTCGCTACTACTGCTAACTAAATCCAATCGAACCTGTTGCTTCTTGACGAACACTGACCGTTGTCGGGGGTTGGATGAACTTTCCCGGTGGGGGTTGGATGAACAGGACCCCATGGTAGTAGTAGGCCGTTGCCACTAGATGAACAGGACCCCAATCGAGGAGGTGGGGTGGATGATCAGGACCCCATGGAGGGCTGGTTGAAAAGTAGCCGGGTGGAGGCTGCATGAGCAGGACCCCGTGGATGAACATTAACCCGTGGAGGCCAAAGGAAGTCGAGGTGGATGAACAGTAGCAGGTGGAGGCTGGAGGAAGTGAACGGTGGATGAACAGTAGCCCGTGGAGCATGAAGCGAGGCAGTGGACGGTGAATGAACAGTACCCCGTGAAGTCCCATTTTGCGGTACGCCACACCCCTCCCGATGAATAGGACCCCGTTTCGAACGTAGGCACTCCAACACAAGTCTGTTTCCTCCGTTTTGCGGTATGGCACACCCCTCGATCAACAGCACCACGTTTCGACCATAGGCACTCGAACAGAAGGCCGTTTGCTCTGTGCTAAGGTACGCCAGACCCCGTTTCGGCTGTTCCGTCCAAGTGTTTGGCTCCTGATGAACACGATGCATTTCGTTGCCTCCCGATGAACCCGACACAGTTTCTCCATTCCGACCCAGCCGGTTGGCTTCCGATGAACAGGACGCCGTTGTTGCCGTCCTTGCCACTCCATGTACACGAGCCCTGGCCGTATGTATGTGCGAGTACGCGTTCGAGACCCCACATGTATGTACATATGTGGCCATATTTTTTGGCATCCTGTACGTACGTGTACACGGTTTTGACTAGACTGCCTGAACTACTACAGCAGTGGCTCTACTACTACACATGCCGCTGCTTGCTCATCCACGATTCATCATTGCAGAGAGACCGATAGACCAGTATGTACATACACGTTCGCGACCAGACAGACAACTCTATGTACGGTTCGACCGGGTGGATCCCAGCTATCAAGGAGGATAAGATAAGGACGCACTTCCTTGCGTGCGGAGATATAACTGGTGGGCCCTAGCTGTCAGGGGGAGAATCAATTTTTTGCCCGTAATATGGACGCACTTCCTTGTGTGCGAAGATGTAGCTGGTGGGTCCCAGCTGTCAGGGGGGAAACATTTTTTCACGAAATACAGAGTCCCTTCCGGTGGGTCCCTGCTGTCAGGTGGAGGAATAATTATTTTACACGTAATAAGGAGGAACTTCCTTGCTGCGACCATGGACCCAGCTATCAACCTCTCCATGTAGAGTCCTCTTCCGATGAAAGTCGTTCCTTGACCATGCCACGCTGAGAGCACCAAGGCGGTGGATGACGGCGAGGCCTAGGA
The DNA here is from genome assembly GCF_002162155.2 of Triticum dicoccoides. NCBI lineage: Eukaryota > Viridiplantae > Streptophyta > Magnoliopsida > Poales > Poaceae > Triticum > Triticum dicoccoides. Next base: position 288,122,715 of record NC_041380.1, on the reverse strand, counting down.
AGGGGATGACATGGAGCCGCGGAAGACACGTGAGTGGATGCCCACACGGAGAGGAGTACGAGGGTTGACTGGTTCGACTACGGTGTGAGGCAGCTGTCGCCGCAGAATAACAGGGATTGTGGGTGACTAGAGGGATGGCCTGGACAACGGTTGGAGTAGGAGGGGCGGTGAGGCCTGTGCGGCAGCACAACCAGCCACGGGAGGTAGGAGCAGGCGGCACGGTCCATGATGGTTTGGGCGGCTGGAGCAAGAAGACCAGAGGTTGAAGAAGCACAATGGCTGTTGGATGGACATCGTACGCAACAGGAATCATTTATATTGACTAAGTTGATAGAGCCATGTGTCCGCATCAACTTAATAGGCCCACAAGTCAGCCTCAAAATATGGTTGGTCCCATCTAGCAGTGGGGGTATTCAAATTTTTTGTCCGTAATAAGGAGGCACTTCCTTGCGAGCGAAGACATAGCTGGTGGGTCTGAGTTGTCAGCGGGGGAATGCTTTTTTCGCGAAATACAGAGGCCCTGCCAGTCAAACCCCGCTGTCAGGTGGAGGAATCATTATTTTGCGCGGAGGCACTTCCTACTTGCAAAAAAGGAGGCACTTCCTTGCATGCGGCCGTGGACCCAGCTGTGAGCCTCTCCACGTACAATCCTCTTCTGATGGATGTCATTCATTGACCATGCCGTGCCGATAGCAACAAGGCGGTGGAAAACACCGAGGCCAAGTAAGGGAAAGACCTAGAGCCGAGGAAGACTCAGTAGTTATTTCCCATGTGGAGTGGGCATGAGGCTTTACTGGTTCGGCTTTAGTGTGAGGCTGTCGTCGCCGGAGAATAACAGGAGGTGTGGGTGAGTAGAGGGATGGCCAGGCCAGGGATGCAAGTAGAGTGGGGCTGTGAGGCCTGCCTGGCAGCACAGCCGGCCACGGGGGGCGGGAGTAGGCGGTTCCGCCGACACTGGTTTGGGCGGCCGGAGCAGGAAGATCAGAGACTGAAGAAGCACGATTGCCGTTGGATTGACATCTAACGATCTGACGCTGATAGAGTCGATTGTTGAGTATTTTTTTGAGAAACCTTGTGTATGCATGAACTTAGTAGGCCCACAAATCAGCCTCCATATCTCTGGCAGACAACATAGAGCCCATTTGCTATTTTTTTTAATAATTTGCAGCCCATTTGCTAATTCTTACTCAATTTACTACAACCCATTTTCTACCCAGGACCACGGTCAAAAAGTTCAACCTAATTTCGGTGGAGTCCGAACTGTTTTAATCCAGAAATGATAAATACTTACTTTTTAAGAACTTGTTGATTTGCCAAAAAAATTATTGTTTTAGTTATTTAAGCTAATAAGATGTGGGACAATTGACTTGGTTTTAGGGAAAACCAGTGGTAAAAAACAACGCTGGGAAGGAAAAGAATAACAAAATATAAGGATGTAAAGTTGAAAAGGGAACTTTACGTATTTTCAATATAATAATACTTGTATATGAACTAGTAAAACTATAGGTAGAGATTAGAAAACAGAAGTAGGACATGGCATTTCAAGAGGAAAGTAGAACTGGGCTGTATGTTTTCTTCAGTAAAAAGGCTATTGTCGGTGTGGCACGACACCTATGGGATCACAAGAATCCCTACTACGGTTGCCGAGGCGCAGGGTTGCAAGAAGAGCAGGATCAGTAGCCAGCACAAGAATCATTTACCCAGGTTTGGGCCGCGAGGATGCGTAAAACCCTAGTCCTGCTTTGGTGGGTGTATTTCAGAGAGTTCTTGAGCTCTCGAACTAGCTGTGGTGAGTGCCTGGTTCGAAAGAGCCGAATCCTTCTCCAGTATGCCATGAGCCTCCTTTTATAGTCGAAAGGGGCTGCCACAGTGACACACAGGAGGTGGAAAGACGTACAGTGCCCTGAGCTTATCGCTCGTATTACAGGACAAGACACATTTAATTTGTAGCTTAGGTGTCCCCTTGCTTTATTGGGGACGGGGGCGAGGCCCGTCCCGTCCGTCGCCGCTCCTCCTCGCCTTGACACGCGCCCTGGCCAGTGAGGTGCGTGGTGCCATGTAGGCAGGCAGGCAACTGAGGTGGCGTAGTGGCGGAGCCTTCATGAAGATCTGCATGCCGCCACAAAGGCGCTCGATGAGTTGGCCTGGGGGCTGCATGTTGCCACGCAGGTGCCCGCCCAGCTGGTTGGGCTGGCAGCTGCATGTGAATGGCAGTGGAAGCTTGGTTAGCGCGGGCCTAGTGGTGGCCCCGCTGGTGTCCTTGGCGAGGGCCTTGCCGGGTGGCCCGACAAGGGGCTTGCCGCGGCGCATTGTCGACCCCGGCAAGGACCTTGCCGGGGGTCTGGTGGCCTTCCTCGGAAAGGATTTTTCCGAGGATCATCGTCTTATAATCCTCATCTGATCTTGAATATGTCTTCACAAAGATCTGCATGCCACCACAGAGGTGCCTTCCCGAGCCCTGGCCCCACGCGGATGATGGCGTTGGGGACAGTGGGCTCAAGGGTGGCTCACTCTGTTGGTGTGAGGTGAGCTTCCCCAGCAAGGATCTTGTCGGGGCTGCTGAGGCTGCCCCAGCAAGGGTCTTGCCGGGGGAACCTGCTTCATCCCTCTGCTCTTTGTGGTCTTGGCCTTGGTGTTGCTCTGATTATCTTGGGCTTCGGTCTTACCTTGGCTCACCTCCCCTGTTCTACTTCGCGTGACCGTAGGAGCGGCTCCGACTGCCCGTCCACTGGTAAAGGGGTACAAAAGCATGCCCCTCTTTTTGTACACCGACAGGAGCCCCCGGGCCTGGGCCACACATAAGTGCGACACGTTGTTGGGCCAGGCCCAAAACGGTGCGCGGGTAGGCGGGGCAGTTTTTTACCGCGGTAAATCTCTTTGCGCGCTTCGCTTCCCACGACCCGCGCGCGCGGCGCGGCGTGGAGGGGCGTGCTTGACATGGGCGGCATCCGTGGGACGGTTTCCACACGCATGCATCATGTCGCAGTAAATGGGAAGTGCAACCCGCACCTTCCCCATAAAAAGGGATAATCGCAGGCGCATTGTTCCTTTTACCCCTCGGGCAACCCCAATCTCGGAAGCCTCCGCTCGTGTTCCTCCTCTTCTCCACGCTTCGTTCCTGCTTGCTGCTGTTGCGCTTCCGCTGCCCTCTGTCCTGCCCTCCTCCCCTAGCCGCCATAGCGCGAAAATCCACCAAGGGCAAGGGAGTGGCCAAGGACGCCGGAGCCGCGGAGCCGCCGGAGAGTGCGCTGGCGGTGCAGCGGACGCAGTCCGCCTTCTTCCCCTCGACAGCCGACGTGTTCGAGCTTCGGGACTCCTTCAGGTCCTTGTCGGCTCTGTCCTCCCTTCTCCGATTTCTTCAGCGACATCATGCACACCATTGGCTTCCGCCTCCTGGATTTTACTCCAAATGCAGTGGTGTGCATGGCCCTTTTCGCGCACCTCTGCGAAGGCTTCACCGGGGTGCACCCCAACACGGCGCTCTTCCACCATTACTTCTTCCCTCGGATCCAGACGGGAGGTGCCATTTCGGATTGCATTGCCTGGATCCCAAGATCCAAGGGAGCGTACCCGGACGACGCCATGAAGGAGAGGTGGGAAGAATGACGAGGCTAGTGGTGCTGGATTGAAGAGAAGGACCCACCGGCATTCTGCGGAGTTCACCGGGCGCCGCCGGTCCGCAGAAGTGATTGGAGCGACATCAACGCCGACGACGAGAAGCTCACCGTCGCCACCACAAGGATTCTCCGGCTTACCCAGGCCGGGCTCACCCTTGAGATGATCGGGGCGGACTTCATCCGTCTCCGGATCGCTCCACTGCATAACAAGGGGAGGCCAGCCTGGCTATTCACGAACCCCGCCGACATCATGCAGCTTTGTCCTGGCCTCGACCGCAACTTCATAGTGATGAGACACGCCCATTTCTGCTAGCGGCTCTTCCAGCTCGACGTGGGCCGAGACGGCGTGGTCGAGCGGACCGGCAAGGTCGCGAGGGCTGCCGCGAAGGCCGGCAAGATCCTCAAGGGGCCTTTGGTCAAGCTGCCGATGGGGGTGGTCCTGTTGTGCAACAAATCGCGCCGGTCCGAGATCATTGCCATGATGCCGGACTGCAACGCGCATGGCCCCGACCCGAGGTGGAAGGAGCTGGAGGACGCCGAAGTGCAGCAGTTCTTTGACACTCTGCAGGAGGGGTACATCAATGCCGACGCCGAGCGGCTGCTTGTCCAGGACACCACCTAGGCAGAGCTGGACTACATCGCTGCTACGTCTTGAGCTTGCGTTGGTTTTCCCCGAAGAGGAAGGGATGATGCAGCAGAGTAGCGTAAGTATTTCCCTCAGTTTTTGAGAACCAAGGTATCAATCCAGTAGGAGGCCACGCTCAAGTCCCTCGTACCTACACAAAACGATAGCTACTCGCAACCAACGTGATTAGGGGTTGTCAAGCCCTTCACGGTCACTTACGAGAGTGAGATCTGATAGATAGAATATTTTTGGTATTTTTGACATAAAGATGCAAGGAAAAAAGTAAAGGCAAAGTAAATAGCAAAACAATATTAAAGTGATGGAGATTGATATGATGAGAATAGACCCAGGGGCCATAGGTTTCACTAGTGGCTTCTCTCAAGAGCATAAGTATTCTACGGTGGGTGAACAAATTACTGTTGAGCAATTTATAGAATTGTGCATAATTATGAGAATATCTAGGCATGATAATGTATATAGGCATCACGTCCGTGACAAGTAGATTGAAACGATTCTGCATCTACTACTATTACTCCACTCGTCGACCGCCATCCAACATGCATCTAGAGTATTAAGTTAAAAACAGAGTAACACCTTAAGCAAGATGACATGATGTAGAGAGATAAATTCATGCAATATGAAATAAACCCCATCTTGTTATCCTCGATGGTAACGATACAATACGTGCCTTGCTGCCCTTTCTGTCACTGGGTAAGGACACCGCAAGATCGAACCCAAAGCTAAGTGAGGGAGTCCTGTATTAGGGGGTGAAAGTGCAACTATCCCTAGGTGCTTTTGGTAATTCATAACAACATATAGCTCATTGAGCTAATGCTATTCCAAGATGATTATTTCAGGAAAGCTCAATGATTGGCATGGCATGGATGTGAAAGTGGAACCCTCAAAATGCTAAGGACAAAGGATTGGCTCAAGCTCAAAAGCTCAAGACTCTTCATTTTATATTTTAGTGATCCAAGATCACATTGAGTCTTTAGGAAAAGCCAATACTATTAAGGAGGGATGAGGTGTTGCTTAATGAGCCTCTTGCTTCATGTGCTTAGTGATATGCTACAAAACCCTCAACTACTTTCCCATATCCACATATGACCTAAACCCTAAGCCAAACTCGGTCCTGCCGATTCTTCCTATCCGGCGCCACCGAGTTTCACTTGTCATTAGCCACTGCCAAACCCTAGCAATTCGGTTCTACCGATAAGGATCTCGGTCTCACCGAGATGGGGTTGCAAACTCTCTGTTTCCCTTTCGTAACTTTTCGGTCTTACCAAAAGAGCGAATCGGTCCCACCGAGATTGCAATGTAAACTCAGTGTTTCCCCTTTGTAACTTTTCGGTCTCACCGAGTTCCACTCGGTCTCACCGAAAGAGCAAATCGGTCCCACCGAGTTTGCCTGACCAACTCTCTGGTTAGCTAATTACCAAATTCGGTCTCACCGAGTTTGTGTAATCGGTCTCACCGAGATTAAGTTATGCCCAAACCCTAACCATATCGGTCCTACCAAGTTGCATGTCAGTCCCACCGAAAATCACTAACGGTCACTAGGTTTACATTTTCGGTCCGACCGAGCTTATTGATTCGGTCCCACCGAGATTGGAAAACTGTGTAACGGTTGGATTTTGTGTGGCGGCTATATATACCCCTCCACCTCCTTCTCATTCGATGAGAGAGCCATCAGAACACACACACCATTCCAACTCATATGTTCTGAGAGAGAACCACCTACTCATGTGTTGAGACCAAGACATTCCATTCCTACCATATGAATCTTGATCTCTAGCCTTCCCAAGTTGCTTTCCACTCAAATCTTCTTTCCACCAAATCCAAATCCTATGAGAGAGAGTTGAGTGTTGGGGAGACTATCATTTGAAGCACAAGAGCAAGGAGTTCATTACCTACACACCATTTGTTACTTCTTGGAGAGTGGTGTCTCCTAGATTGGCTAGGTGTCACTTGGGAGCCTCCAACAAGATTGTGGAGTTGAACCAAGGAGTTTGTAAGGGCAAGGAGATCGCCTACTTCGTGAAGATCTACCGCTAGTGAGGCAAGTCCTGTGTGGGCGTTGGCCATGGTGGGATAGACAAGGTTGCTTCTTTGTGGACCCTTTGTGGGTGGTTGCTTCTTTGTGGACCCTTCGTGGGTGGAGCCCTGTGTGGACTCGCACAACCGTTGCCCTTGGGTGGAGCCCTGTGTGGACTCGCGCAACCGTTACCCTTCGTGGGTTGAAGTCTCCATCAACGTGGATGTAGGATAGCACCACCTATCCGAACCACGGGAAAAACATCCATGTCTCCAACTGCGTTTGAATTCTCCAAACCCTTCCCTTTACATTCTTGCAAGTTGCATGCTTTACTTTCCGCTGCCTATATACTCTTTGCATGCTTGCTTAAATTATGTGATGATTGCTTGACTTGTCCTAAAATAGCTAAAATCTGCCAAGAACTAAAATTGGGAAAAGGTTAAGTTTTTATTTGGTCAAGTAGTCTAATCACCCCCCCCTCTAGACATACTTTCGATCCTACAGGGGGTCTCCGGACAGCTGGACTATCTCCATTGGCCGGACTGTTAGACTATGAAGATACAAGATTGAAGACTTCGTCTCGTGTCCGGATGGGACTCTACTTGGCGTGGAAGGCAAGCTAGGCAATACGCATATGGATATCTCCTCCTTCGTAACCGACCTTGTGTAACCCTAACCCTCTCCGGTGTCTATATAAACTGAAGGGTTTTAGTCCGTAGGACAACGACCATAACATACAACCATACCATAGGCTAGCTTCTAGGGTTTGGCCTCTCTGATCTCGTGGTAGATCTACTCTTGTAACACCCATATCATCAATATTAATCAAGCAGGACGTAGGGTTTTACCTCCATCGAGAGGGCCCAAACCTGGGTAAAACGTCGTATCCCCTGCCTCCTGTTACCATCCGGCCTAGACACACAGTTCAGGACCCCCTACCCGAGATCCGCCGGTTTTGACACCGACATTGGTGCTTTCATTGAGAGTTCCTCTGTGTCGTCACCGTTAGGCTTGATGGCTCCTATTATCATCGATAGCAATGCGGTCCAGGGTGAGACTTTTCTCCTCGGACAGATCTTCGTATTCGGTGGCTTTGTAGTGCGGGCTAATTCGCTTGGCCATCTGGAGCAGATTGAAAGCTACGCCCCTGGCCATCAAGTCAGATTTGGAAGTTTGAACTACACGGCCGACATCCACGGAGACTTGATCTTCGACGGATTCGAGCCACAGCCGGGCGCGCCCCACTGTCGTGATGGGTATGACCTAGCTCTGCCGCCGAACAGTACCCCAGAGGCCGCGCCCGCATCTGCTCCGACCCTTAGCTCGGAGCAAACTGCGCCAATCGAGGATGGGTGGCTAGACACCACCTCAGGGGCCGCAGTCTCGACGGTGATCGAGGCAAACACCAGCATAAACCTCTGCGCTGCCCGTGACTCCAAGGTGCCAGACTCTTTCCCGGACTCCGAACCATCCGTGCCCCTGCCAATCGAATCCGATTGGGCGCCGATCATGGAATTCACTACCGCAGATATCTTTCAGCACTCGCCCCTCGGCGACATTCTGAATTCACTAAGGACTCTCTCTTTGTCAGGAGAGCCCTGGCCGGATTATGGCCAACAGGATTGGGATACGGAAGATGAAGAAATTCAACGCCCACCCACCACCCACTTCGTAGCCACTGTCGATGATTTAACCGACATGCTCGACTTCGACTCCGAAGACATCGACGGTATGGACGACGATGTAGGAGACGAACACGAACCAGCGCCTATAGGGCACTGGAAAGCCACCTCTTCATATGACATATACATGGTGTATACACCCAACGAGGGCAATGGCGACGAGATAGCGGAGGATGACCCCTCCAAGAAGCAACCCAAGCACCGACGTCAATGGCGCCGCTCTAAGTCCCGCCAAAGCAAAAGTGCTGATACCAGCACAGGAGATAATAACACTCCGAATAGCGCCGAAGACAACAACAATCCCCTCCTGAGAGAGGGGCTGGCGGAGAGGAGGAGGATGACAATTACATGCCCCCCTCCGAAGACGAGGCAAGCCTCGGCGACGATGAATTCACCGTCCCAGAGGATCCCGTCGAACAAGAGCGCTTCAAGCGTCGGCTTATGGCCACGGGAAATAGCCTGAAGCAAAAGCACCAACAGCTTCAAGCTGATCAAGATCTGCTAGCTGACAAATGGACCAAAGTCCTCGCAGCCGAGAACTATAAACTCGAGCGCCCCTCCAAGAGTTACCCAAGGCGCAGGTTGCTACCCCGACTGGAGGAAGAAGGGTATGATATGGCTGATCGGCCACCTCGTGGCCGCGATAGAGAGACATTCCAGCCAAAAGCTCAGCCTCCACCCCAACGCCATTCAAATAAAAAGGCATGGGGAGATACGCCAGACCTGAGAGACATATTGGAAGACAAAGCAAAGCATTCAAGATTGATCTACGGATCACGAGGGTGTACCACTCTGCGAGACGGTAAACGTCACGCGGGATACAGTAAAAGCAAATCCGGCCGGGCCGAACATAGGGGGCAAGACCCATTCGAGCTGTGTCGCGATATAGCCCAATACAGAGGCGCCGCACACCCCTTATGCTTCACAGACGAAGTAATGGAACATCAATTCCCAGAAGGTTTCAAACCTATAAACATTGAATCATACGACGGCACAACGGATCCCGCAGTATGGATTGAGGACTTCCTCCTCCACATCCACATGGCCCGCGGTGATGACTTACATGCCATCAAATACCTCCCACTAAAGCTCAAAGGACCAGCGCGGCATTGGCTTAATAGCTTGCCAGAGGACTCCATTAGCTGTTGGGAAGATCTGGAAGCCGCATTCCTCGAAAACTTTCAGGGCACTTATGTGCGACCACCAGACGCCGATGATCTAAGCCACATAATTCAGCAGCCAGAAGAGTCGGCCAGGCAATTCTGGACTCGATTCCTCACAAAGAAAAATCAAATCGTCAACTGTCCGGATGCGGAGGCCTTAGCAGCTTTCAAGCACAACATCTGAGATGAGTGGCTAGCCCGGCACCTTGGTCAGGAAAAGCCGAAATCTATGGCAGCCCTCACGACGCTCATGACCCGCTTTTGTGCGGGAGAAGACAGCTGGCTGGCTCGGAGTAATAACATATCAAAGAACCATGCACCTTAGATACCAAGGACGGCAATAGCAGGTCACGTCACAACAAGCACAAGCGCCGCATTAACAGCGAAAATACTGAGGATACGGTAGTCAATGCCGGATTCAAAGGCTGTAAACCCGGTCAGCGGAAAAAGCCATTTAAACAAAGTACGCCGGGTCTATCCAGCCTGGACCGCATACTCGATCGGTCGTGTCAAATACATGGCACCCTAGACAAGCCAGCCAATCACACCAACAGGGATTGTTGGGTGTTCAAGCAGGCCGACAAGTTAATTGCCGAAAACAAGGACAAGGGGCTGCATAGCGATGACGAGGAAGAACCCCAGCAGCCGCACACTAGAGGACAGAAGAGGTTTCCCCCGCAAGTGCGGACGGTGAACATGATATACGCAACCCACATCCCCAAGAGGGAGCGGAAGCGTGCGCTCAGGGACGTATATCCTCGGTGGCAACAATACAATACGTGCCTTGCCGCCCCTTCTGTCACTGGGTAAGGAAACCGCAAGATCAAACCCAAAGCTAAGCACTTCTCCCATGGCAAGAACTACCAATCTAGTTGGCCAAACCAAACGGATAATTCGAAGGGACTTGCAAAGATAACCAATCATACATAAAAGAATTCAGAGAAGATTCAAATATTATTCATAGATAGACTTGATCATAAACCCACAATCCATCGGTCTCAACAAACACACCGCAAAAAGAAGATTACATCGAATAGATCTCCACGAGAGAGGGGGAGAACATTGTATTAAGATTCAAAGAGAGAGAAGAAGCCATCTAGCTATTAACTATGGACCCGAAGGTCTGAGGTAAACTACTCACACTTCATCGGAGAGGCTATGGTGATTTAGAAGCCCTCCGTGATGACGGCCTCTTCCGGTGAAGCTCCGGAACAGGCCCCAAGATGGGATCTCGTGGATACAGAAAGTTGCGGCGGTGGAATTAGGTTTTTGGCTCCTGTTCTGATCGTTTGGGGGTACGTGTGTATATATAGGAGGAAGAAGTACGCCGAAGGAGCAACGAGGGGCCCACGAGGCAGGGGGCGCGGCCTAGGGGGGGCCCACCCTCGTGACCACCTCTTTTGTTCCTTGGAGCAGGGTCGAAGTCTCCTGGATCACGTTCGGTGAGAAAATCACGTTCCCGAAGATTTTATTCCGTTTGGACTCCGTTTGATATTCCGTTTCTTCGAAACACTGAAATAGGCAAAATACAGCAATTCTGGGCTGGGCCTCCGGTTAATAGGTTATTCCCAAAAATAATATAAAAGTGGAAAATAAAGCCCAATATAGTCCAAAATAGTAGATAAAATAGCATGGAGCAATCAAAAATTATAGATACGTTGGAGACGTATCAATCGCCACCAGGGCAAAGGAGGCACAACTTGCCAGGGAGGCCGGCAACGCCAGCGGTGTGGAGGACAAGGCCGCGACGGCCGCGGAGGAGCTCGCTCGGTGGCCGGCGGCCGCTGGGGGAGCCAGCAGCGTCGGGAGCGAGGCTCCTCAAGTTGAAGATCTGACCGGCGACTCGTCGTCAGAGGAGGCCGAGACCGCAAGCCCGACACCGGTTACGGGGAGAGGGTGAGTCCTGCGGCGGGCTAGTTCCGGCGAGCCGGTCCGGCCTGGCAGGGCTGCGCGGCCACAGCTGTCCTTGGAGGGGTCCGGGTGCCTCACGAGGGCCGCGGCAGCAAAGAAGCCGGCGATGGCCGCGGTGAAGAAGAAGACAACCGCCCCTTCTTCGTCCACGCGTGTCCAGACACCACCTCCTTCTCCTCCTCCGACGGATGTCGATACGGGGGTTACTTTTGATTATGGATCCCTTAGCCCGAGGAGGAAGAGGAAAACAGCAAAGGAGGAGGCAGACGACGCGTAAGTATCTGGTTCCTCTATGTTATCTCTGCCTCCTCAATCCATGTTGCTTGTCTTGACTTCTCTTCATCTTTGCAGGGACGTGGAGATGCTGGCCCAGAGAGTGAAGAGGGCCAAGGTCTCGGCGGGTGGCCAGCCCCCAGTTGGTACTTCAGGGGCGCCCTTGGTGGTGTTGAGCAGCCCGGACAACAGCCCCCGACAGAGCCCCCAGCGTTAGTTCATCACTCTTCTCCCGTCGACATGTGTCAGGGGCACGACACTTTGGTGCTGACCTTGCCAGGTATGTAGGAGCAGAGCAGCGACAGGAGGAGCCACAGAGGGCTACTCCCAACAAGCCGCCCCCATCGACCATGCCACCCCGAGGGGCGTCCCCAGCAAGGGCGCCAAGCACCGGGCCCACGCACATGGAGGAGGAGGAGAACTTGGGCGCCGGCGGCTTTGCCTCGACGCCAAATGTTGGCGGGGAGGGGACTTCCGTTTCCCAGCTGGGTACTATCACAGGTAAGTCGTTCGCCGTTCGTCCCTGCTTCTTTTTCCTTCTGGCTCTTGGTCCTGGCCTCGCCTCACCCCCTTCTTCGGCGTCTAGATTCCTCCTCGGTGAACCCAGAGGACGTGGACGCCATCATCGAGGGCGTCGCCAAGGCCGCCGAGGCAGACGCCGAGAAGATCGCCACTGAGGAGGCCGCCAGGGGTGCTGCCGAGGACGCCGCCAAGGGGCCTGCCAGGGAGGCCGGCAAGGCTGCCGCTGAGGAGGCCGGCAAGGGGCCTGCCGGAGAGGCCGGTGGGGCCACTGCTGAGGAGGAGGAGGAGGTGGCTGGTGACCAGGCTTCCTCTTCTGCTGCTTCCGGCTCTGGCAAGTACTTGAGGTTGAGCGACGACTTGTTCGTCCACCTTCCAGGCGCGTCGAGCACCAGGACACCCGTTGAGGGGGAGGTGTTCGACGGTGAAGTTCTTGCCGCTGCCGGCTTGAAGTTGTCGACGAGCCGATCGTTGGCGGCGACGGTTCGCAGGAAGAGCGGCTCCTCCACTCCATGGGCGCCAGCTTCCGGAAGCTCCAGGCGCTCCACCGCGCCCGCGTGGACAAGGCTAAGTCTAGGATGGCGGTGGTGGAGAAGGCAGAGGTGGACCCCCAGGAGCGCACTGCCGAGACGCAGGACTAGTTCCGCGAGGCCCACAAGGAGCTCAAGGCCGCTCAGGGCGAGCTGGCCAAGCGCGACGTGGAGCTCACCGACGTCGAGAAAGCTCAAGAGACGGCGAGGAACTTGGCCGCGGCCGCCGAAGCCACCCGGACCCAGCATGAGGCCGCACTGAGCTCCCAGGAGAAGGACCTCGCTGCACGCGAGGGAAAGCTTGCCGCCATGCTTCGTGACAAGGATGCAGAGGTGGAGAAGCTTGTCTTGCAGCGGACTAGTGAGCTAGAGCAGAGGCACGAAGAGGCACTCAATGCCCAGGCCTAGGTTCACGCCGACAAGGTGGAGGAGCTGGAGGCGGAGCGTGACGGGCTGAAGGAGCAGGCCCTGAAGCTGTCCCAAGAGAGGGACACGCTTAACATTGCCCTGACAAAGGCGCAGGGCGTGGTCATCAGCAAGGCTGGGGAGCTCTCCTAGGCCAACAACTCCATCAAAGACCTCAAGCTGAAGTTGGAGGGTCTCGAGAAGGTGCTAGAGGAGGCCAAAACCCCAGAGGGGACCCTGGCCAAGGAGCTGGAGGCTGAGAAGCAGTTGCGGGAGAACGAGGGCCTCAGCTTTGGGATCACGTGGCGAGCGAGAACCGTTGGCTCGATCGCCTTGCCACTGTCACCAACCAGGCCGCCCCGTAGCTGGCCATCATGGGGATGCTGGACGTGAGGTATGTCCCGGAGCGGAGCGTGAGCGCCAATTGCAGCCTGACCATGTTCTTTGAAAAGGTCATCGGCGCTCTGGAGCGGCTTCACGCCAACCGGGCGGCCTCACTAGCCGACGAGTCCCGGAGTTTTGCCAGGGTGCCATGACCAAGGTTCTCAACAAGGTGGCGCACTGGTACCCCGACCTCAACTTCGGCGCCGCACTGGAGAGCTTGCCAGAGGGTACTGACCTCGCACCGCTCAGGAAGCGCATCAAGCCCATCATCGGCCGAGTCGGCGGAATTCAGAGGGTGGAGAGCCAGCGTCGGGATTAGGCGTCCCGCTCTTTATCACCGCTGCAGGTTCACAACCAAGACAATCGCTATCTCTAGTTAGAACCGCAACAACAATTTGATGTAATATAACTCTACAACACTTTTAGTATCATGCATGTTATTTTCCTGTTCGATTTTTCCTTGTGTGTCCTCCCTAAGTAACTGGCTAGGCTTGCCGGCGCATAAACCCAGGGCAGCGTCTTGGGGATGGATCCCCATTGGCCTGCGGGGTGTGCTTGCTGCCGGGCAAACCACCTTACCGCCCTTAGCGCGGCCACCCGAACTGTCGAGTTTGAATCGAGTCAGAGTCAGGAGCGTTGCCAGGTGAGGAAGGCTACCCCGCCACTCTCGATGCGGCCGCTTTGAGCTGTTGAGCGGACTCGAAATAGAACAAGGGCATAGCCAATTGCAGGGGGGGGGCTTGCCTGTAGGTTTCCCATACATAGGCAAGATCTCCGAGGATGATAACCTTAAGTGTAAAAGGAAATAACCCAAGGCTCTGAATGACTTAGCTTTTCTGTTGCCGAGCTGGCGTCATTCCTCCGGCCGCCTTCTTCTCAGGAGCCAAGGGTGATGAAGAACTTCCGGGTTAACTACTAGACCAGGTTCTCACAATTGCTCCCCCTACCTGGCGTGCCAAAGATGTCGGTGTGGAACGACCCCTATGGGATCACAAGAATCCCTACTACGGTTGCGGGGGCGCAGGGTTGCAAGAAGAGCAGGATCAATAGCTAGCACAAGAATCGTTTACCCAGGTTCGGGCCGCGAGGATGCGTAAAACCCTATTCCTGCTTTGGTGGGTGTATTTCAGAGAGTTCTTGAGCTCTCGAACTAGCTATGGTGAGTGCCTGGTTCAAAAGAGCCCAATCCTTCTCCAGTATGCCATGGGCCTCCTTTTATAGTCGAAAGGGGCTGCCACAGTGGCACACAGGAGGTGGAAAGGCGTACAGTGCCCTGAGCTTATTGCTCGTATTACACCTGCTTTTGGCTGTATGACAGGTGGGCCTGCCACATTTTAGGCCCACCTTTCATAAACCCTGTTGGTGTCAAAACCGGCGGATCTCGGGTAGGGGGTCCCGAATTGTGCGTCTAAGGTGGATGGTAACAGGGGGCAGGGGACACGATGTTTACCCAGGTTCGGGCCCTCTCGATGGAGGTAATACCCTGCTTCCTGCTTGATTGATCTTGATGATATGAGTATTACAAGAGTTGATCTACCACAAGATCGTAGAGGCTAAACCCTAGAAGCTAGCCTATGGTATGATTATTGTTGTCTTACGGACTAAATCCTCCGGTTTATATAGACACCGGAGGGGGTTAGGGTTACACAGAGTCAGTTACAATGGGAGGAGATCTACATATTCGTATTGCCAAGCTTACCTTCCACGCCAAGGAGAGTCCCATCTGGACATGCGACGAAGTCTTCAATCTTGTATTTTCATAGTCCAACAGTCCGGCCAAAGGATATAGTCCGGCTGTCCGGAGACCCCCTAATCCAGGACTCCCTCAGTAGCCCCTGAACCAGGCTTCAATGGCGATGAGTCCGGCGCGCAGATTGTCTTCGGCATTGCAAGGCGGGTTCCTCCTCCGAATACTCCATAGAAGATTTTGAACACAAGGATAGTGTCCGGCTCTGTGAAACAAATTACATATACCACCGTAGAGAGAGTAATATTTCCACAAATCTAATCTGCTGACACATTCTGTAGTATGACGCCACACCATGGCCCAGCCGTTATTCAAACCGTTTTCATCAACCAGCCAGACTCCATATCACGAGGCGGTTTCCTCGACACGTCTTGTCGAAGCAGAGATCGTGCCCCCTTATCATGGGATTCTCATCAATACGGGTATGGGTAACCCAACCGCGCCATCAATTATGGCGCTTGGGGAATAAGCGAGTTTACTAGGCAGGTGGGATCGCATAGTTTCGTCCGCCCTTATAAAGTGACAAGGGTTCACCTTTTTCACCCACGCCTTCTTCCTCCTTGCACATCCATTCTTGCGCACTCGAGCTCCAACACCCAAGTTTGCATCCTTCTCCTCAAACCACTCCCAGCATGTTCGGGGCGGGAGACAAGTGGATGAACTCCTCTGTCACGGAGGAGGACATCAAAAATCTATGGGGAGCCGGATACTTGGCCGCGGATATCGCGCACCGGCTACCAATGCGGGGCAGATCGTCCCTACCCCAGAATCCCATGGGAGGGTAGTCTTCCTCACCCACTTCATATGTGGAATGGGATTTCGCCTCCACCCGTTTGTCTGCGGCCTCATGTTCTACTACGGGCTGGACTTCCATGATCTGGCCCCAAACTTCATCCTCAACATCTCGGCGTTTATCGTCGTGTGCGAGACCTTCCTCTGCATCCGACCCCACTTCGGCATGTGGCTGAAGACCTTCAATGTTAAACCAAAGGTGGTGGGCGGCTAGCAAGCGGAATGAGGAGGCGCCATGGTAGGCAAAATGCCCAACGTCACATGGCTCGAGGGTTCCTATGTGGAGACCATAAAGGGGTGGCAATCGGGGTGGTTCTACATCACCGAGCCGCGCGACACCAACTGGGTGGCGGCCCCCGAGTTCCGATCCGGAATCCCCACGCGGCTCACCTACTGGAAAGAGAAGGGTCTGTCCTGGGGTCCATCGGTGGAGCTGACCGGACTCCAGAAATGCATCTGGAACATGATAAGCAAGAAAATCAAGCTTGTCAACATGGTCCAGGTCATGCTCTTCCACCGGATCCTCCCGTGTCAACGACGGGCATTCAACTTGTGGGAGTTCGACCCGGCCGAGCACCAGATGCTGCAAGAGATCTTCGGCACGACGCATAAGGACGTCTGGAGGGTGCTGTTCAAGGGTGCCGAGGTACCTCCTCCCCTTACCGAGGACCGCGGACTTAGCGCGAAGCGCCCTGCGAATCCGGTAAGTCTTTTATAAGATGTTCATCTTCCCCAGTTTGACCATGCGCGGGATCTAAACCGCCACACCATTTTCCAGGACTAGGTCGAGACAGCGGAGCAGATTGACTGTCCAGCCCCCCTGCCCGAAGATCCAGCGGATGCTCTCCTAACGGACATGCTTGCTCCGGCACCTTATGAGGTGCCGGAGAAGAAGGTCAAGAAGAAGGCCATGGGGACCTGAAAGGGTCTCCGGCGTCAGGTGATATCGGACTCATCGTCCGATAACTCCAAGGCGCACTCCTCCCATGAAGACGAAAAGGAGGAAGAGGAAGGTTCTCCCCCCAGCCAGGGGAGACACGAAAAGGAAGGCCGCCCAAACCGGGGAGGCCGAAGGGTCCTAGAAGAGGATGACCCTCCTTCCGGACTGCTCCACGACTGCCGCCCAAAGCGACGACGAGTGGTTGCTCAGGGACAAGGCCTTGGCAAAGTCATAAGTATCCGAATTCCATTGTAATTCATGGTATGTTTTATTCCACTGCTTCTCATCACGCCAAACATGATTATGCAGCCCGCCCCGAGCCCGGATCGATGTATCTTCGTCGGATGGTTCTTTGGACCCGTCGGATATGAATAGCGATTCACTTCCGACTGCCTCTTTCCCTCGCCCCACGGACAATGTCGAGGTGTTATCCCAAAGGGCACCGAGCCGAGGGGAGGTAGTCTTGGAGGCACCTCGAGCCGACCTTCTGGAACCTGGGCATAAAGGGAGCAAGAATCCCGCGGGATCCAAGTTCGTCCCCCAGCCGAACACTGCACCGGAACCTCCAGTGGTTCCGGACTCCAGAAGGCGACCCCCTGTGAAGAGGGGCAAGCCGCCCGTGCTGGTGGCCTCTGTCCATCCAGAGGCGCTGGACAACTTGTTGGAAGCGCTTCGCGGTGCTTCCATCAATGAAGAGCACCGCACTATCATGAGTGCAGTGATCGAGAAGGTTCGCTCCGCCAAAAACGGACTAACTAAAGCTTGTGCCAGCCTCCTAACAGGCTTTCAGGTAAGTAGTCAAGATATATGAAAATATTAACGCATAGACAGTAGCCCCTGATGCTCTGTTTGGCATTCGCGAAGAAAAGCCGAATAGAGGATCAAATAATAATCACAGGAGTCTAATCATAATATGTCCATGTGAATATGCAGGCTTCACTGCTGGCCGCTGCCGCACGTACTGCGGAGGTCGCTACACTGAAGCAGGACCTTGAGCGGTCCGAGGAAGAGCTCGGCCTTGCCAAGAGGCAGATCGAGGAGAGAAAAGGTAAGCAATACCTTGTCTATGTATATAGAAAAAGAAAGATTTGGTTGCAAAATAATAGGATCATCATGAATGTGCCAGGGGCCACGACCGAAGTGGCGACCCTGAAGAAGGCGCTTTCCGAGGCTGAAGACAAAGCGGCCAAGGAGTGCATCGAGCGAGAAAAATAAGAGGCCCGAGTAGGCGAGGTGCAGCAAGAGCTCCAAGCTCCCGTCAAGAAGCACGAGGCCTTGGAGCTTGACTTTAAGACGCGAGAGTCCGAGCTTGCGAAGGCCCTCGAAAGCGTGAAACATGCCAAGGCCGAAGCCCAAAAGGCCCTCCAGGAAATTGAGGCGGTTATGAAGATAGCGGCGGGTAAGGCATTCATTATGCAAAACAAGCACGTGAAAGAAAATTTCTTTTTACTTACCCGAGTTCGGAGCTCTCCAGGAGCGTTTGCAGATCTGCCCCGCAGTGTGTCGGATGCCGCGGAGTTCTACCGGGCCGAGGAGGGGAGCTCGACGGAGAAGTTGTTCTAGTCTCAGTATACTGGGACCGAACACCCGATGCCCTTGAGCGACCAGCTGAAGCAACTGGTCGAGCTCCACAAGGCGGCTGAATGGGCCATTAAGGGCCTTATAGTCTGGATGTGGCCTGGCGATCCCCTGCCTAACAACTACTTCGGTTTGGTGAGGCGGCTTGTGAATGCCTGCCCCCGGTTTGAAGTCATCAAGCGGTCCGTCTGCATCGAAGGTGCACGCAGGGCTTTTGCCCGTGTGAAAGTGCACTGGGCGAAGATAGACGCCGAGAAGATGGTGAAGGAGGGGCCACCGCAGGGCAAGGAGAATCGCTACCCCGAAATGTATTATGACAGTGTACTGAAGGGTGCCCGCCTTGTGGCGAAGGAGTAATTTTTGAATGAACGTGCTCATGTGATCGCGCAATGTGAAAACTAGTTCATTTGCGCTATGCAACGCTTTTGAATTTAAAATATTATGTTCTATGCGGTCGTTTATCAAATCTGAGAGTTGGCCAGTCATCGGCTTCTGCCCCCATGCAGCTAGTACTGGGGTGTTCGGGATAAATCTGAGCACTCTTTTTCCCATTTTTTGGGTCCTCCGAGGGAGGTGCTTAGCGCGACGAACCAGGCAATCGGACTATAATGCTTTATCACTCTCACTTAGCCATAGAAGTCTACAATTTTAAATTTTGGCGAAGCCCCTAGTATTCGGAAGGCCGAATATGGGGCGCTATATATGCCTAAGTCGAACAAGGTCGACTCCTCACCCAAAGCGGAAAAAGTCTTGAAGGACTTGAGACCTCTCGAACAGTGACCAGCTCTCGCCTTATCATGACAGTCAGTTCTGGCTTTCTCTACTGAGGTGCTCGTCCGGAAGAACCGGGACACAATCGCAAACCCAACTATTTACCCAAGACATGATTCGGAGCTAATGCATATAATGCTATAAGTTTGGGGTGCGGCACTGTCGAAAGTGTTCGGACTTCTTGCGCCGTATTATGGGGTATACGAAAGCCCCTGGCGTAGTGGCCGTACCAGAATGTACGGGTGTTGATTGTCGTAAATAAACATATAAAAAAGAATAGATAATGCAATAATAGACTAATGTTGTGCATTTTTATTTAAAGAATACGTTGAAGCGTATTTATACAAGTAGTGTAATAAGCAAAAAATAGGACTATTTGACATGTCCTATCCAAGGGCAAGCTGCGGACTGGTATTTAAAGCAGGTATTTCACTCGTTATCAGAGACCACCTGGGGATTCCTTTGTACGATGTAGCTTCCTGCCTCCTTGGTTATTCTATTATGTGTCCGGCAATCGCACTGCCGGATAGGGCTTCCAGAGAATAAGGTCCTGAAAGAGAAAAAATAATGAAGGTAGGCGGCCCCTGGGGCGGTTGAGCCGCATTGTGGGGCGTCCCCTGATCGTGCCCCCACCTGTGCCCATGGTATTTCCAGTGCGTAATTATGTACGCATGGCACGTATTTCATCGCTTGACTAGGACTAGGATGGGGGCCGAATTGCTAGGCGAGCTCTGAACGTGCCATGCGAACCTGCTGCAGGTTACTCCGGACTCGCTTGACGGTGTCCGGGGGCTATATCATCGAGTTGGCGGTTTGCCTTAAAAGGCTGTTTTGTGCCTCTGCAGCGAGGGCCGCGGTGTGCTCCTTTGTGCGGAGCGAGCGCTTTGTGTTTCCTTTGACTGTTATGACCCCTAGGTCCTGGCATCTTGAGCTTGAGGCGTGCGTAATGCGGTACCGCATTGAATTTTGCAAATGCGGTTCGCCCGAGCAGTGCGTGATAGCCACTGCGGAACGGGACGATATCAAAGATTAACTCCTCGCTTCGGAAGTTGTCCGGGGATCCGAAGACCACTTCCAGTGTGATTGAGCCCGTGCAATGGGCCTCTACACCTGGGATGACACCCTTAAAGGTGGTCTTGGTGGGTTTAATCCTTGAGGAATCTATACCCATTTTGCGCATTGTATCCTGATAGAGCAGGTTCAGGCTGCTGCCGCCGTCCATGAGGACTCGAGTGAGCTGAAATCCGTCAATGATGGGGTCTAGGAACAATGCGGCGGATCCTCCATGACGGATACTAGTGGGGTGGTCCCTGCGATCGAAGGTGATCGGGCAAGAGGACCACGGGTTGAACTTTGGGGTGACAGGCTCCATCGCATAGACGTCCCTTAGTGCACGCTTCCGTTCCCTCTTGGGAATGTGGGTTGCGTATATCATATTCACCGTCTTCACTTGTGGCGGGAATTTCTTCTGTTCTCCTGTGTTCGGCGGCCGGGGCTCCTCCTCATTGTTGCTATGCAGCCCCTTGTCCTTGTTTTTGGCATTCAACTTGCCGGCCTGCTTGAACACCCAGCATTCTCTGTTGGTGTGATTGGAAGGCTTATCGGGGGTGCCGTGAATTTGACACGAGCGATCGAGTATGCGGTCCAAACTGGACGGGCCCGAAGTACTTCTTTTGAACGGCTTTTACCGCTGACCGGATCTAGGGCCTCTGAATCTGGCATTGACTACCGTATCTTCAACGTTATCACTGTTATTGCGGCGCTTGTGTCTATTACGACGTGGTCTGTTGTTAGCATCTTTAGTATCTGAAGTTCCTGGATTCTTTGATGTGTTGTTGCTGCGAGCCATCCAGCTATCCTCACCCACGCAAAAGCGGGTCATGAGTGTCGTGAGGGCTGCCATAGATTTCGGCTTCTCCTGGCCGAGGTGCCGGGCAAGCCACTCATCACCGATGTTATGCTTGAATGCCGCTAAGGCCTCAGCATCCGGACAGTCGACAATTTGGTTCTTCTTAGTTAGGAACCGCATCCTGAATTGCCTGGCTGATTCCCCTGGTTGCTGAGTTATATGGCTCTGGTCGTCAGCATCCGGTGGTCGCACATAAGTGCCCTGGAAGTTGTCAAGGAATGCATCTTCCAAATCCTCCCAACTGCCGACGGACTCTGCTGGCAAGCTATTCAGCCAATGCCGAGCTGGTCCTTTGAGTTTTAGTGGGAGGTACTTGATGGCATGTAGATCATCGCCGCGAGCCATGTGGATGTGGAGGAGGAAATCCTCAATCCATACTGCAGGATCTGTTGTGCCATCGTATGATTCGATATTTATGGGCTTAAAACCCTTCGGGAATTCGTGATCCATAACTTCATCAGTGAAGCATAGGGGGTGTGCGGCCCCTCTGTGCCGGGCTATATCACGACGTAGTTCATACGAGTCTTGTCTGCTGTATTCGGCCCTTCAGGATTTACTTTTAGTGTATCTGGCGGGACGGTCATCGTCCCGCGTTGGTGCGCGCCCCCGTGACCCATATATCGATCTTGGGTGTTTTTCCCTGCTTTCCAATTCATCTCGCAGGTCCCACGTGTTGCCTCGGTCCTTGGTATTTTTGTTTGAGTGGCGGCGGGGTGCCGGATGAACTTGAGGCTAAAACGCCTCTCTATCTCGGCCACGCGGTGGCCGGTCAGCCGCCTCGTACGCTGGTGAAGTAGGTTTTACTGCTTCCTCCTCGAGTAGAGACCTGCATCTTGGGTAACTCTTGGAGGGGCGTTCGAGTTCGTATTCCTCTGTCTGCTAGCAAATCTTGATCAGCTTGAAGATGTTGCTGCTTTTCCTTCAGGCTATTTGCCGTGGCAATAAGCCGGCACTTGAAGCGCTCCTGCTCGATGGGATCCTCAGGACGATAAAATCTTCGTCGCCGAGGCTCACCTCACCTTCGGAGAGGGGCATGTAATTGTCATCCTCCGTTTCTTCATCTGCTGCCTGTTCTGGAGGGCTAGCTTGTTCATCCTCTTGCTCTAAATCTGGCTGGAGGGGATTGTCAATGTCTTCGGCACTATCCAGAGTGTTATTGTCTCTTGTGCTGGTATCATTGCTTTTGCTATGGCGGGACTTAGAGCGGTGCTGCTGACGTCGGTGCCTGGGTTGCTTCTTGGAGGGGTCATCCTCCACTGTTTTGTCGCCATTGCCTTCTCTGGGGGTATCCACCATGTATATATCGTATGATGAGGTGGCGGTCCAGCGCCCTGTGGGTGGTGGTTCCTATTTGTCTCCTGCATCATCGTCCATACCGTTGATGTCTTCGGAGTAGAAGTTGAGCATGTCAGTTAAATCGTCGACAATGGCTACTAAGTGGGTGGTGGGTGCGCATCGAATTTCTTCGTTGTCCGCATCCCATTGTAGCCGGACATAGTTCGACCAAGGTTCTCCTGGCAGGGAGAGAGACCTTAACGAATTTAGCACGTCGCCGAAGGGCGAGTGCTGAAAGATATCTGCAGAGGTAAACTCCATGATCGGCGCCCAATCAGATTCGATAGGAACGGGCTCAGGCGGCTCGGAGTCCATGGCTGGGGACGAATCCAGTAGTTCGGCATCATAGCTCATGTGAGGAGTAAAGTCAGTATCCGTCTCTATCACCGCTGAGAGTGCAGCCTCCATGGCGGGGTCTATCCGCCCGTCCTCAAATGGCGCAATTTTCTCTGGATTGAAGGCTGGAGTAGTTGCTGGTGCGATCTCCCGAACACTGTCTGATGGCAGAGCTAAATCATGCTCATCGTGAGTCAGCGGCGCCCCTGGCATGGGCTCAAATTCGTCGAAGATCAAGTCTCCACGGATGTCGGCAGTGTAATTCAAGTTTTCGAACCTGACCTAGTGGCCAGGGGCGTAGCTCTCGATCTGCTCCAAATGGCCAAGCAAGTTGGCGCGCAGTGCGAAGCCGCCGAATACGAAGATCTATCCAGGGAGGAAAACCTCACCCTGGACCGCATCGTTACCGATGATCGAAGGAGCCATCAGGCCTTATGGTGCGACATAGTGGAACTCTCAATGAAAGCACCAATGTTGGTGTCAAACTGGCGGATCTTGGGTAGGGGGTCCCAAACTGTGCGTCTAAGGCGGATGGTAATAGGAGGCGGGGGACACGATGTTTACCTAGGTTCAAGCCCTCTTGATGGAGGTAATACCCTACTTCCTGCTTGACTGATCTTGATGATATGAGTATTACAAGAGTTGATCTACCACGAGATCGTAGAGGCTAAATCCTAGAAGCTAGCCTATGGTATGATTTTTGTTGTCCTACGGACTAAACCCTTCGGTTTATATAGACACCGGAGGGGGCTAGGGTTACACAGAGTCGGTTTAAATGGGAGGAGATCTACATATCCTTATTGCCAAGCTTGCCTTCGACGCCAAGGAGAGTCCCATCCGGACACGGGATGAAGTCTTCAATCTTGTATCTTCATAGTACAACAGTCCGGCCAAAAGATATAATCCGGCTGTCCGGAGACCCCCTAATCCAGGACTCCCTCAGTGTCCCCTTGCTTTATTGGGGACGGGGGTGAGGCCCGTCCCGTCCGTCGCCGCTCCTCCTCGCCTTGACACGCGCCTTGGCCAGTGAGGTGCGTGGTGCCATGTAGGCAGGAAGGCAGCTGAGGTGGCGCAGTGGTGGAGCCTTCATGAAGATCTGCATGCCGCCACGCAGGCGCTCGATGAGTTGGCCTGGGGCTGCATGTTTCCACGCAGGTGCCCACCCAGCTGGTTGGGCTGGCAGCTGCATGTGAACAGCGGTGGAAAGCTTGGTTGGCGCAGGCCTGGTGGTGGCCCCGCTGGCGTCCTTGGCGAGGACCTTGCCGGGTGTCCCGGCAAGTGGCTTGCCATGGGGCGTTGTCGTCCCCGGCAAGGGACCTTGCCGGGGGTCTGGTGGCCTTCCTCGGCACGGATTTTGCCAAGGATCGTCGTCTTCTAATCCTCATCTGATCTTGAATATGTCTTCACAAAGATCTGCATCTCACCATGGAGGTGCCTTCCCGAGCCCTGGCCCACGCGGATGATGGCGTTGGGGACCGTGGGCTCAAGGGTGGCTCACTCTGTTGGTGTGGGGCGATCTGCCCGAGCAAGGATCTTGCCGGGGCTGCTGAGGCTGCCCCAGCAAGGGTCTTGCCGGGGGAACCCGCTTTGTCCCTCTGCTCTTTGTGGTCTTGGCCTTGGCATTGCTCTGATTATCTTGGGCTTCGGTCTTACCTTGGCTCACCTCCCCTATTCTGCTTGGCGTAACCGTAGGCGCGGCTCCGACTGCCCGTGCACAGGTAAAGGGGTCCAAAAGCGTGCCCCTCTTTTTGTACACCGACAACTACTTGAGATGTTTTAAGAGAAAATATAACTAAGGCTGGCGGGCCACATGCCAGTTCATACATGCTGGATTTTTGTGCCCCATTTTTGTCATGGGATGGACCTGTTAAAAACAAAACCAAGCCTGGGCAGGCTACAGCCCAGTTGAAACTTGCTCGACTTGAAAAAACAATATACCTATTGGATCCCAGTTATTAGTCTGTATTTGCAGAATTCTCTTGTTGATTAACTATGTTGAAAATTCCATGGGTGTCTCAGACGTCAGCATTATTTTTCCATCATGAGAATAAGTGCATGCACTTGCTTGCGTACGACCATGGACCTGCTGGTTCCCTACGGTTAAGCTATGTATGGACAGCCGTCTTGTGGTTCCACGGGAGAATTTCATGCAAATCGGATGAGTTTTAGTGAAACCGGCCTAAATTCATTGCATTTTACATATTTATTTCTATTATGGAATATTTTACATATTTCAACTAATAATAACCGACAAGGACTTTTTTAGTCCATGGGAGGCACTTCACACAATTGAGGTCATGGCACTTAACTATTCCGGAAGACCCAAATCCATCGTTCCTCTCTTTTAAGAATTTGGAGCTGGGCTTGCATGCCACAACCCAGTTCCGATGTGCTGCATCCAACTATCAACCTGTGAAACCAGATGGATCTCGTGCGTACTTTGAAGATGTAAAAAATTTGGAGAACTGGAAATTTGAATGACAGGTGCTTATGCTACCCATCAAATAAAAATCAGGTGCCTGAAAATTTGTTTCGAAACAAACGATTTAGATTTATATCCACGTCAAGCCTCGACATGATGGTTGGAAGCAAATGCAAGTTCATACCAAAAGATCCTTAACAACAATACCAACTTGCAGACGACCAGGTAGTAAAAGTATACCAATACCAAACTAACTTATAATCTTTTTAGTCCTAGCCCTAGTGTTGGTCTGGTAGAAAATCTTGCAGACGACCAGCTCCTACTCCTTCTCTTACTTGGGGTCCCCGAGGTGGTAATGGTGCATCACCCAGTTGGTCATCTGTTGGTAGAAGTTCTTGTTGGTTTGGAGCACCCGAACCTTTTTGCTGCCCGTCTGTCGGTCGTTGACCATCACCGGCAAGGTATTGCCGGTCTTGTGCCACATCACGTGCATGACACACTCCGACTATATCTTGCGATGCGCCCGCATGCTCCTTTTGAACACCCTGGAGTTGCACTGGAAGAAATGCTTGCTTAGGCCACCCAGTGTGATACCTGCAGTATTGGCGAATACAAGTTTTAATGTACGTAGTTGGCATTTTCATAACATCTTTGGCATGTTGCAGTCACTTGCTACACTTTTTATTAACTATCAAATTATAATCGCTTCACTAGGTCTACGTCTAAAAAGAAAAATAGAGGTATAAATAAAGGAATATGTTTGTGCAAGTAGATAGTCGATATGGATCATATTGGAGCTAACCTAGGTAAACTTGGTCATTTTTGAGCTAACCTAGCTAATTATGCCATTTTTGACCTAACTAAGCTTATTGTGTCATTTTAGAGGACAACAAGCTAAGTATAAGACATTTATGAGGTTAGCAAGGTTATTATGCCATTTATGAATAAAAATAAGTAAGAGGAGGAAAAGAAGAAGAAGAATAAGAAAAGAAGAAGAAGAACTTCTTCTTCTTCTTTTCCTCCTATTCCTTCTTTTCTTCCTCTTCCTTGATTTTGTTCATCTTATTATGTCATTTGTGGACTAAATAGGCTAAATTATGTCTTAAATGGACTAAAAAAGGCTAAATAAGAAGAAAAATACCATTATCACGGAGGTGAAGAACGGTCGGGGCTGCTCCAGTGGCAGACGAAGGTGAAGGACCGGTCGGAGTTCCGCCATTGGCAGACGCAAAAGGATGGTCGATGCTTGTCGGGAGGCATGCTGCACCATAGATCATTTCCAATAATGTCTCGTTAGCATGATGCAACTGAAATGTGAATACTAGTAACTAACGACCATTCAAATCAAACTCAGCGTGGTTGCCGGAGCAATCTGGGGCATCTGCGGAGGGGTCTGACCGTTTTTCTCGCACATGGTCTGCACATTTGGTTCTCACGAGTCAGTCATATTAGTTAGTAATGCGAACATTACATGCATGATTTGGGTAATATGCACAAGAAACGTACCACGAGGAGCTCGTATAGGGCTCGGTGAGACGCCTCGTTCTGGTTCCTCTCCTCCTCCAACAGCTTAGCCGTCCTCTCCTCCAGCTCCCTCTCCCTCTCCGCCGCCTCCATTTTTGTCTCCTCCAAAAGCGCCTGCGTGTTCAATCTCTCTTTCTCAACCAATTCCTGCAACACACCACTCCTCATTAGCATTGTAATCATCAATGGACGAACACACAATGTAATGGAGGGAGGTGAGAGTGTCCGTATGACTAACCGCCATGGCGAGCTCCACGGGCCGTGCATGTAATGCCCTCGATGCGGCTATATCTCCCACGTGTTGAAGCACGACTTAGAGGCATAACCGCATTGAAAGCAATGTCGCAAGTGAGGTAATCTTCACACAACCCATGTAATACATAAGGGAAAGAGATACATAGTTGGCTTACAATCGCCACTTCACACAATTACATGAATAAAGCATTACATCATCCAGATACACACAAGGCCCGACTACGTAACCAAAATAAAAGAAGAACCCCAAATGCGACAAGGTCCCCGATCGACCCCAACTGGGCTCCACTACTGATCAACTAGAACGAAACAACACAAAGGACAAGATCTTCACCGAGCTCCTCCTTGAGCTTGGTTGCGTCACCTGCTCGGTAACATCGGCACCTGCAAACTGGTTTTGGAAGTATCTGTGAGTCACGGGGACTCAGCAATCTCACACCCTCGCGATCAAGACTATTTAAGCTTATAGGTAAGGTAAAAGGTATGAAGTGGAGCTGTAGCAAGCGACTAGCATATATGGTGGCTAACATATGCAAATGAGAGCGAGAAGAGAAGGCAAAGCACATTCGAGAAACTATGATCAAGAAGTGATCCTAGAACAACCTACGTCAAGCATAACTCCAACACCGTGTTCACTTCCCGGACTCCGCCGAGAAGAGACCATCATGGTTACACACGCGGTTGATGTATTTTAATTAAGGTCGACTTCAGGTTTTCTACAACTGGACATTAACAAATTCCCATCTGCCCATAACCGCGGGCACGGCTTTCGAAAGTTCAAATCCCTGCAGGGGTGTCCCAACTTAGCCCATCACAAGCTCTCACGGTCAAGGAAGGATATTCCTTCTAGCGGGAAGACCCGACCAGACTCAGAATCCCAGTTACAAGACATTTCGACAATGGTAAAACAAGTCCAGCAACACCGCCCGAATGTGCCGACAAATCCCGATAGGAGCTGCACATATCTCGTTCTCAGGGCACACTCAGATGAGACATCCTACGAGTAAAACCAACCCTCAAGTTGCCCCGAGGTGGCCCCGCAGTCTACTCGGTTGGACCAACACTCAGAGGAGCACTGGCCCAGGGGGGTTTAAATAAAGATGACCCTTAAGGCTGTAGAACCCAAGGGAAAGAAAAGGCTAGGTGGCGAATTGTAAAACCAATGTTGGGCATTGCTGGAGGAGTTTTATTCAAGGCGAACTATTAGGGGGTTCCCATTATAACCCAACCGCGTAAGGAACGCAAAATCCGGGAACATAACACCGATATGACGGAAACTAGGGCGGCAAGAGTGGAACAAAACACCAGGCATAAGGCCGAGCCTTCCACCCTTTACCAAGAATGTAGATGCATTAATTAAATAAGAGATATTGTGATATCCCAACAAATATCCATGTTCCAAACATGGACCAAGCTCCAATCTTCACCTGCAACTAACAACGCTATAAGAGGGGCTGAGCAAAGCAGTAACATAGCCAAACAACGGTTTGGTAGGAAAAGGTGGGTTAGAGGCTTGGTTTAACAATATTGGAGGCATGATAAGCAAGTGGTAGGTATCGCAGCATAGGCATAGCAAAAGAGCGAGCAACTAGCAAGCAAAGATAGAAGTGATTTCGAGGGTATGGTCATCTTGCCTGAGATCCCGCAAGGAATAAGAACAAGTCCATGAAGAAGACAAACGGACGTAGACGAACGGGTCCTCACAAACGCGAAGTCATCGGAACCAACCCGAAGAAGCAACACCGGAAAGAAGCACACAACAATAGTAAACAACCAACACATGAACATGATATGATATGCGGGATGCGGTATGTGATGCATATGCATGATTTGCAAAGGAAAGATTGAACCTGGCCTCAACTTGGAAATCCAAGAGTGCCACTCGAAAGGTAAGGTGGTTTCGGTTGAAATCGATATAAAGATCACCGGAATCGGATGCACGGTTTGGAAATGGCAAGCAAAACAAATATGGCACCGGTCTGCGATAAATAGCAAGTAGCCATATAAATGCATCAAGATATATATGCTACAACACTCAAACATGGAAACAAAATACATGGCAGGGATCCACTCATGATGCTTGACAAAATATGAACACTGAGCTGCGGCTAAATCACTCATTAACAGGTTCACACAAGCATGGCAAAAGAGCAAATGATAACAGGTTTCAGACTTAGTGAAATTAACACAAGTCTAAAATTTATCATCAGGAAGCACACTTTAGAGCATGAAAACTACATGCTACAGGAACATAACATGGCAAAGCAAGGCATGGCATGAAGCTACTCAAAGCACTTAACAAAATTCCCTTAGTGACCTTGAGCCAAAAGGGATCAGAAAATACAATTGCAAGCATGTGAACATGGCAAAAACAAAAACAGATCTCAGACTTGGTGAAAAACTGGATCATGCAAAATAGTTAACGAGTAGGCATGTTTACGAGCTCGATGCACTCACTATAGAGCATGGCATGACAAACTAAGCATAAAACCATCAACAATACATGGCATAGAAGCTAGAAATGGCGAGAACAACAACATAGCATGCATGGATCAATAGCAACATCCTCGGCAAAATCGCTAACATGTCAACAATCTGCCAGGATTCACGATATAGCAAAAGTAGAGCTCGATTGACTCAAGCTAGGCTGCTCCATAAATGCAAACAAAGACATGGATGGATAGAGCACCACAATGTTAACAAAACATCCTTACTGATCATCCTCAAAAGAGGCACGGATCATTGGGAAACAACATGAACATATGGCATAACGACAAAAACAGAACAAGGACTTAGTGAAATTCCAAGTCCCTGAAATCAGCATTATCGATTACGCTACTTTGCAAGCTTGTGCTAGTCACCACAAATATCACAAAAATACATAGCATACACCCCTGTAAAGATGGCATGGAATATAACAAAACTCATGTAGAGCTCAGGATCATATCATGCACACAATAATCATGGCAAAAATGACAAAAGGCCATTTGCTGAAACAGATCTGACAAATTCAACACATATCCCTCTTCCAACAGCATTTCGGGCATCAAGATGAGCTCAAATGAAAATTATGAAATGAGATGAAATGATGTACTCGTTGAGACGAACATTTTGATATGCTACACGCCCAAAACGGAGCTACGGATGCAGAGTTATGACATGATGAACATGGGCATATGAATCTGGAAATTTCGGGGACGGAGGGATCCGAGACGACGAGATCCGGATCGGGCGAGGGTGCGTTTGGTTCGGGGGAGTGGTGGATCTCATCCCACTCCCCGGAACCGGTCGGACTTCGAACTCCGGCGAGGCGCGTGGAGGCGGTGGAGCTCCGGCGAGCATGGCGCGGGGGCGGCGCCGTTGGACGACGCCGGCGAGGAGGTCCGTGGGCGGCGGCGGAAGGCGACCGGAGCGGCGACGTGGATGGCGGTGCCGGCGAGGAACCGGAGCGGTAGCGCGGTAGAGAGGCGGCGGGCGGTGGTGCAAATCCGGCGGAAGTCACCGGCGGGAGGAGGCGCGGCGGCCGGCGCAAGTGCGGCGAAGGGCGGCGGGCGGCGGCGGCGCACCGGGCCGGGGGTCCGGATCTGGGCCTCCCGGGCCCGTGCTGGAGAGGCGACGAGGCAGGGCCAGGTGGTGGCGCCTGAGTGGAGGAGGGAGGCGGCGGTGACGACGTGGCGCCTCACGATTGGCTGCAGTGATGTGGCCGGCAAGATGGACGCGTCCGCCGGCGAGCGGACATGTCCGACGGCGCAGAGGGAGTTGGATCTAGGGTTTGTACTGCGAGAAATTTCGAGGGGAGCACATATTTATAGGTAGAGGGAGCTAGGAGAGTCCAAATGAGTTGCGGTTTTTGGCCACGCGATCATGATCGAACGACCGAGATGATGCAGGAGGTTTAGGTGGGTTTTGGGCCAAATTGGAAGGGTGTTGGGCTGCAACACAAACGAGGCCTTATCGGTCCCTCGGTTAACCGTTGGAGTATCAAACGAAGTCCAAATGATACGAAACTTGACAGGCGGTCTACCGGTAGTAAACCAAGGCTGCATGACAAGTCTCGGTCCAATCCGAAAACGTTTAACACCCGCACATGAGAAGAGGTAGAAAGGGACACCAGATGACATAGGAGCGCCGGATTGCAAAACGGACAACGGGGAAAATGCTCGGATGCATGAGACAAACATGTATGCAAATGAAATGCACATGATGACATGATATGCAATGCATGACACACAAGCAAAGACAAGGAAAAAAACAACGAATAACTGGAGGACACCTGGCTCATCGGTCACGGGGCACTACAGTGCACGAGGCGTTATCTCAGGATTAGAGCTACTCTGGCGCTTCTTGATCTGCTGGAGAGTCCTAGGACAACGTATCAGTCCATCACCAATGGCTATGGAGCCATGGGACCTCCCGCCACCAGATATCTTCACAGCTCTGTATCAAAAGGATCCTGGCTCAAGTTAAAGTCCTCCCCTTTCCTCACCTTCCCCTCGTCTCTGTACTTCATGAGCTTGTGGTGGGAGGAGATGTTGGTGAAGCTCTCTGGATGATCTAGCTCAGACTCTAAGAATGGCTTGGCCTTCTTGTACGGGGCAGTATGGGCCATGCCATAGAGGTCAAACAGATTTGGCACAGGCTTCTTATTGTGGCGCGCCTGAGAGAGAGGAACAAAATATTAGTTAAGGGCTCAAGCTAGCATGAAGAATGATACTGCTATGTAAAAATAAGTCATTTTGGAGCTAAGTAAGGTTATTATGTCATTTTCGAGGAAAATAAGCTAAGTTTAGGTCATTTTGGAGGTAACCAAGATCATTATGCCATTTTTGACCAAAGTATGCTAAATATGTCATTATTGAGCTATCCTAGGTAGTTATGCCATTTTTAGCTAAATAAAGCATATTTAGGCATTTAATAGAGCTATCTAAGGTTATTATGTCATTTTAGAGCTAGTTATGTCATGAATGAACTAGCTAAGATTAGTTTAGTTTGTTATTGAGCTATCCAAGGTAGTAATGCCATTTTTAAACTAACTAAAGCATATTAAGTCATTTTATAGAGCTATCTAAGGTTATTATGTCATTTTAGAGCTAAATATGTCATAAATGAACTAGCTAAGATTTGTTTAGGTCATTATTTAGCTATCCTAGGTAGTTATGCCATTTTTTAACTAACTAAAGCATATTTAGTTATTTTATAGAGCTATCTAAGGTTATTATGTCATTTAGAGCTAATTATGTCATAAATGAACTATCCAAGGTAGTTATGCCATTTTTTAACTAACTAAGCATATTAAGTCATTTTGGAAGGGAAAATGCTAGCATGAAGAATGAAATTGCATGAATCATGTAGCAAACCACATACCCAGTGATCCCCGTACTCAAACATGTTGGAGCTCCCTTGATGGTGTGGCACACCTTCCATTTGGTCACGCTTATCCATGGCCCTATGGTGTTCGACTAGCCATTGGGGAGAGCATCGTGCATCCACCAACGCCTACCAACAGTCCGTCTTATCCATACACCATCTCGGGGGCACCTAAGTTAGTCAAGAGAAATTTCAGCGCTACACCTACGAATCAAATCAAGAAAACTAAGTTCAAGGCCTTAAGGATAGGTAATTACCTGCATGTACTTCTCCTTACTCAGGAACTTGCCGCGACACTTCGACTTGGCCCTCCTAATAACCTTCGAGGCGTAGTAGTCCCGAACGGCCTGCACCCGAGCCTCGTGCCGTAAGTTCTGAAGTAGGCGCTTGCACTCGGCTTCGACAACCATAGACGCGGCCTCCTGCTCTCCCTCTGAAACCCAGTAGAAGGTCTGCAATCAAACAAGACAACACTGATTAGTACAATCACTAGGTAGTGTTGATTTTTAATTTTGTAAAGGAGAAATTACCCAAAACTGACGGAACACAATGTCGGCCACCGTCTCGCACAAGACACCGGTGACCATCTCCTCCGGTGGAGCCGGGGCAACTGAGTACAACTCCCACCTCAGTGCTAGCTGTGGAACCTGACCCTCACCGGGCAACGTGACCCACCCAGGGAAGTGCTGCCGGCAAAGCACGGTAGGGACCTGGTTGGGCCTGCGGACACCATGGGGGTGTACCCAGCCCCTGCAGTATGACAAGGCCAACACATTAGATATTAATTTGAAGAAACATGAAGTCAAAAGGTTAAGAAAGAGTAGATGCACTTACTTCAACCCATTAGGCGCAATCAACCACCTTTGGTCGGGGGTCGTTGGCACGGGCGGGAGCTTTGTACATCCACGCTTGTAGACCTTCTTGCCCTTCTCAACCAGCTCGTCGTCACTTTAGCAATCATCAAAAAAGGTCACCTCGCTACCATCAGTAGGGCCACTAGCCTCTGGAGTCTCGTGGGAAGAAGACTCCGGGACCGGACTCACATGGGGTGAAGGATCAGCGACATGAGTCTGGTGGGGCGAAGGATCGGCGACCTGAGTCTGGCCGGGACAATGATGATGACATCAATACCATTATTACACCAACAACCCCTGCTGCTATACATACAGGACCAATTACTAGAGCTCGCGCACGCCAATTAAATTATCAGGTACTTCCATTTCTTGGTAATGATTCTAATGTTCATGAGAATATGATGCTGCCTAAATTGGACACATTTGTTTTGCTTACAAATGAAAGGCCTGGCATGGATAAGAGGGATGAACACTGGAGCAAGACCAATCATGGAGATGATGGCATGCGCAAGGGGAACAAGAACGGAGTAACAAGTGATGAAGAACAGACTTTGAAGCCACCATAAGGAGTGCATGAAGCCTTGGACGAAATATACAAGATGCCACTTCATAAATTTTGTCCAGAGGCTATTCTAGGTACCGCGTCACCTTATTATTGGGCCAGGCCCATATAATTTCGAAATACTTAAGTATAGGCTATTTTTAGAGTCCGTATGTGTGGGGAAACAAGAGTTAGGGTTGGTTCGGACCCCTTCTCCAAGGGCGACGAAATTCCCCCCTCTTCCTCCATATATACAGCCGTTAGGGCGTCGTTTAGACTTTGGGTTTTGTTTGGATTAAAAGTTCACCATATCTGCAACTTCGCGTACTTCGTTTGTGTTCAACGACCAGACCAAGGCGTCACAAAACCCCACCTTCATTAATAAAGCTTTCCTCTTATATTCGCAATATCCAGATTTCAATCTTAGTTTCTTGCGTGTTCTTCGTTTGATCACAGGAAACAGGCCCTTGTGCTCAGGTTGAACGTGCTCCGGCATGGTCAATAACCCTCAGAAGTTGGTTTAGCGATTGCTAAGGCGCGACGTCTCGCACGTTCGTAGTCAGATCGTCAAGGTCGACTCCCACAGAAAATGATAGCCACCATCTCATCAAAACATCAGGACACCTTTGCCTCTATCAAGTGGTATCAGATTTTCAGGTTGCTTGGTGAGATTTTACATTTTTTTCGTAGTTTAGATCGAGTCTGTTCTTCATACCTACAGTCCACGAAAAAGCCAAAAAAAAATTAGGGTTAGTTCATCATATCCGAACCAATCCGAGCCTTTGCATAATCTTTTCTGTATTTGCTTTGTTGAATTTGCGGTTGCATCGTCGTGTCTAGTTGCTGGTCTTAGCGTCTAGTCTTTTAGAGTTTCGAGTTCTGTTCATGGGTATTCACGTCGCCGCCGCACCATCATCGTTCGCTGACATATACCACCACCACACCAGACACATCGCCGCCGCCAAATACCACCATATATCCGCCACAAATCCGAGTCCATATATACCACGCCACCAATCGGAGTCCATATATACCACGCCACCAATCCGAGTCCACATATACCACCGCTTGTCCATCACCAATCCGAGTCCACATATACCACATATACCACCGCCTGTCCATCACCAATCCGAGTCCACATATACCACATATACCACCGCATGTCCATCACCAATCCGAGTTCTTTTCATATTAGGTTTGTTTTCGAGATCCATCTAGTTTTCGTTTTGTGTTTCCTTGCCTGAGTAGGTCTCAAAAAACAGTCTGGAGACCCCACGGGCAGTATTTAGGCCAAAATTCTGGCGTCCGAAAATATTTTCCCTATCCTATTTTTAGGCTTTTCTCAGTCTTTTGAGCCACATGACATCATAGTGATTTTGTTGCACTTTTTCGTCGTCGCTGCCCTGATTTACGAAAAAAATAGTCAAAAAAATTCCGTGCCCATC
Organism: Triticum dicoccoides; assembly: GCF_002162155.2. Lineage (NCBI taxonomy): Eukaryota > Viridiplantae > Streptophyta > Magnoliopsida > Poales > Poaceae > Triticum > Triticum dicoccoides. The sequence goes on along the minus strand of NC_041380.1, from coordinate 288,087,755 downwards.
CTGTCATTTTGACTTGGGAAGAGTTTTGAGACAGTCGCCATTATAGTGATTTTTCGCAAAAAAAAGACGAGTGCAAAAAAAACAGAGTGAAAAATAATAATTCCCAGAGTGTTCTTTTCCCTTGTTTACGTGGAGTGCCGTGAGTTCGTTAGTGTTCTAGGCTCGCGTCTCTAGCACGGTCTAGCCTAGGACCAGCACAGTACCGTCGTTGAGCGTTTATTCAAATTTGCATCTCTGAATTGATTATTGATGACCCTTTTTGCTACCATATTATAAGCCTTCCCAACTCCACATACATCTACATCGTGCGTTTGACTCTCCCTGGTAATCGCTCTATCCAAGCTTTGAGAGTTTTGACTACATTAGTTGCCGATCACCGCCTGCTGTTGGGTAAGAACTGGTAAGACTTTGAGATTTGCTTGACGGACATGTGACACCCACCACCACCACCACATGTTACTAGTCTGTAGGATCATATTCTTGTGTGTTTCTATTGCTTCTAACCATGCCAGGATCACAAGCCGACGAGATTGACTGGGAGAACATGACCAATAAGGAGTTCAATGATAAATTTCAGCAAATGATGACTAAACAGGTGCAAGATGTGCTGAACAATTTTGAAGAGGCCATGGATAAGATAACTGTCTTTGAGAAGACATTCGAAACAAAGCTCGATAACAAATTTAATGAAGTTCTTGCGCTTCTTCTACAACCACCATCGGCTGCACCTGCCGCACCTCTGCCACAACAACAACAACGACTACCTCCACGTCGCGAAACAACCCTCCGCCGAGTGAGCCGTGTCCCTCTTGACCTGGCCAAACTGTTGGTGTTGCTATTGATACTTTTGTGGCTCCTGCTGGTGATGACGCGAAGGATGATTATGCGGGAGATTACGAGGATGAAGTTGATCAAAATCATTACTACGTGCAACCACCAGCACCCGGTCGTTCACATGCAAATAATCGCAATGGTATGGCTACATTACCAGCTCAGGTACGAGATCATGACCATCTTCCTAAACTAAAATTGAATATTCCACCATTTGAGGGTAGATATGTTCCTGATATATATCTTACTTGGGAGTTAGAAACCGAACAACATTTTACATGTTTAGAATATCCCGAGGAGAGACGTGTTGCTGCTGCACTTTGTGCTTTCACTAGTTTTGCTTGTGTGTGGTGGTCTGAACATCGTAGATTATATCCGAATAATATTCCAACTACTTGGGCTGCTTTGAAAACTACTATGCGTACTCGTTGGGTTCCACCATATTATCAACGTGAATTACTATAAAAATTGCAGCGTTTAAGACAAGGGAAAAATTCTATAGAGGAATATTATCAGGAATTACAAACTGGCATGATTAGATGTGGTATTGTTGAGGATAATGAAGCGATGCTTGCACATTTTATGGGTGGATTAAATAGAGAGATTCAGACCATTCTAGAGTATAAGGGGTATAATAATATCACTCGTTTATTCCATCTTGCTTGTAAAGCTGAACGTGAAGTGCAGGATCGACGGACATTGGCGCAAACTAACTTTTCTGCAGGTCGACCTTCATCATGGACACCACGTGCATCCTCTACTTCCACTGCACCATCACCTCCATCAGGTGCCACCTCCAACCGTGATACAAGAAAGCATGCACAACCACCACTATCTGCCAAGAGCACCGTCGGTGTCAAAACCGGCGGATCTCGGGTAGGGGGTCCCGAACTGTGCGTCTAAGGCGGATGGTAATTGGAGGCAGGGGACACGATGTTTTACCCAGGTTCGGGCCCTCTTGATGGAGGTAAAACCCTACGTCCTGCTTGATTAATATTGATGATATGGGTAGTACAAGAGTTGATCTACCACGAGATCGAAGAGGCTGAACCGTAGAAGCTAGCCTACGGTATGATTGTTGTTGTATATATTCTATCGACTAGCCTGGCCCTGGTTTATATAATGCACCAGAGGCCTAGGATAACAAGAGTCCTAGACGAATACGCCGGTGGGGAGGAGTCCTTGTCTTGATCGCCAAGTCTTGTGGAATCTTCCTTGTATGCGGCAGCTGTCCGAACTGGCCCATGAGTATACGACCATGGGGGTCCTTGGCCCAATCTAACAGATCGGGAGATGATATGGTGAGTACCCCCTAGTCCAGGACACCGTTAGTAGCCCCCTGAACCGGTCTTCAAGTTAGGAATGCTCCTCGATTCTTCCGAACTATTCTTCATCTTCGGTTGTCAGTCTTGAAAACTGGTTCAACAAATCTTCTCATCTTCGATCTTGAGGATCGCCGAAATGCATTCGACAAGTTTATACGTTGGGTATCCGAGGAGCCCCTTTAAGTTTCTGGCCTTTATCAATGCCTTGTTATTTTTATGCCACACCTCGGGTTTGAAGTTGTTCCCGGGAGGCTGTGTCCTCTTGCGCCCAAGCTCTAACGCCGGACTGCATTCGAGGTATCTTTTGCAGCCGGGCACCAATGTCGGACTGCTTCCGAGCTCCAACGCTGAAATGTATCCGAGCTCCAACGTCGGACTGTGTCCAAGCTCCAATGCCGGAGTATATCCAAGATGTCATAGATCATCTTGGTACAAAAAAGTTGAAGGAGTTTAGCCGAGCTCAATGCCGGAAATGCCCTCTATGGAGCTAGCCGCTGGCGCCCGAGCTTTATGCCGGACTGCTTCCGAGGTGTGGTGCACCACCCCGACTGTGGGCCGATTTTTTGTCAATATTTTTATTGGTGCAATTTATTCTCTGCCGATGTATATCCAGTAGCCCTCAAGGTGTGTATCAGTCTAAAACCCGAGATGCACCTGAAGGCAAGCATAAAACCACTGTTCCCAGTAGCCGCTGAGACTCAAGTTGATTTGCAAAATCGGCTTGAGGATCAAGTCCTAGCTCGGCAGAATACTTCGGGACACAAAAAGCGTCGTGCTCAGTCCTCGAGACTCAGGTTGGGTGCGGCCGACCAACCTGAGGATCAAAATCTCCTCGGAAACTATATTGCACATAAAATTTTCTGCATTGGACAGACAATGTAGTAGCCCCCGAGACACTATTCGGGTGGCAACACCAGATCAGGGGATCGATGTGCCCCTTTAATATTTGTAAATAATAAGCCCGAAGCCCAGTAGCCCCCGAGCCTTAATGCGGGCACGGGTGGCCGAATTAAGGATCGATATCCATAGTAAAATCACAGATTATGTGTAATGATTCTATGTATCCAAGTACTTTACATCCTTATTTTGACTCCATTGTGACCGTTTTTCAGTTGAAAGTGGCCCATTGTCGGCTTCTACCCCTTGGTAGATACTACGCAGGGTGTTTCCGCACTAACAAAACAACCCTTAGCCGATGTCTCGGTGCCCGGAGGCGGTTGTGTTAGCAGAAACAAAGCAATCAGATATGCGGGCTTTATAACTTTCCCTTAGTAATAGGAGCTTTAAACTGGGGAAGCTAGCTATGAGCGCCCGGTTACTGTTCGGCGACATCCGAGGTCAAGCCGTAAACACTTCAGCCAATGTTATGAACGGCCCATCATTTAATATAGTCATCGGATCGCTGACCAGTTTACGCCTATTGTGACAGTCAGTTTTCGGCTTTCTCCACTGAGGTGCTTGACCATGCGAGCTAGAAGCACAATCGCAGTGGTTCTTCCCTTGCACACCTAGCCGAACAAAGCGGAACGCAGGAGGCAAGCACAGGAGCCGGGCAACCCAACTATTGACCGAAGACACAATTCGAAACCGATGCATATATAGCAATATCCAAGAATGTTTTTGCCGGATCCCTAAAGGTGTCCGGCATTGCACTGCGAGACTAATGCTGGAAACGCACAAATAGTTTAAAAGTGCCATCGGCTTGGAAAACCAAAAAACGTCAGAAAAAAATCAACGTTCGAACTAGATCAATTGTTCGGTGCCAATCAGAAAATTGGACTTTAAAAAAGTGCTTCTGTCGTGCTTTAACATGACACATCCTATCTCAAGACTTCAAGCGGGTCTACCTACGGCTTCAACCTCCTATCCCTAAGGCGGAGTACTTCTCATTAGGCCAGTTTAGCAAACTAAACTTTAGCGGCTTTGAGAGAGAAATTAGGCTCCCTGGCTAGTGACCGTACACTCGTGTCGAAAAAAGGAGTGATCAATAATAATAGTAATAAAAACTTTGCAACGAGTAAGAAGAAGAACACTTATTATAAAACGGCTCATACAAATTAAAGAGCCCCCAAGTGACTTGGGTGAAAGAATTTTATGTATAATGCTTGTATGTACTGAAGTACTAATATCATATCTGTGTTCACCCGAACTTTAGACGCGTCTTAACCGACCGTCGGCTTCTCCCTCTTCGGTCAAGGACCAAAAAGTGTTATGTACTCCACCTGTCGAGAATATCGACAGTGTTTCCGATAACCAGTCAACCGGGCCATAAGGCTGTAACAGACAAAGCGCGCTCAGGGAACTTATGCTATAGTACAGACGAAGTGTAAGAAGCATCTTCGAAGAAAATAGTACCCCCACCAATACCTTTCTTCGGTGCTCATTATTACTATGAGACTTGTGCAATAGATTTTTTGTACTCATGAGTTCCGTTGTGTGCCGACCATGATTGAAAACAATAAGAGCGCTAGCTTTCGGCTTCACCCTGTCTGAGGTCAGAGCTCGGAGGACCCGATCGTGACAATCATAGAGGTGCTCCCTTTACTCCCTAGCCGAACAATCGGGAACGTAGGGGTAAGCACAGGAGCCAGGCAACCCAGCTTGCAAATCGCTTAAGTCAATATGGTGCATATTGTGGCCTAATACACGAACAAGGAATGAAGCCGTACAAGTATAATCATATGCAAGAGGAAAAGCTTCATAAAGGAAGCCCCCAAATAAACGAGGTATTTGAATTTGTGCGTCACAAACAAAGTTTGGACAAGGAAAAAAATTTACAAGCAACTTTTTTCCAAAAAAAGTATAATGCTTAGTCAAACCGAACACAAGTTAAAAATTTAAAACTTTGAGCATGAAGGCAACTTAGCTGGTTAATGTGTTCGGTATTGATGACGCGGCCCGAGCTTGATGCGGGACAAGGCTCCATCCTCCAAGCCGGTCCCAAGGTGGCGAAGCGAAGAGCTCGATACTCTGAAGTGGTGACACAGCACGGTCAATGCAGGCCAGCAGAGTGATGCCGAAGTCCCCGGCATGGGGTAATGAGCCCCCCGTCCAGCCGAGGTGACGTGGTATGTCATATGCCGAGTTGATGATACTGCCCAACCCAGATCATTTTTCTGTGCACAAAAAATAGTGCAAACCGGAGATAATAGTAATAATAATAAAAAATGTTGCATAATAAATAATTTATGCAAAGTGAGTAATAAAAGAAATATGGCCTAACGCCGAAGTCAATGTCGATGCAGGGCGTCGGCGTGATGCGGTAAAGGCGTGGCAAAGCCTGAATTCACAGGTCGGTCCGAGTTCTGGATGCGGCGTTCGCCGGACTATGTACGGAAACTGACCGAACCACCATGCGACCGTCGTAAGTGCGGCCATCATTCGATAGACCTGTGTACAAATGATGGAACAAACTAGAGTAATAATTTCTTGGGAAAAATAAACCCCAACAAGAAAAAAACACTAGGATTAATAGCACCTGGTTTATTTTTTGTAGCAATCCGAAGAGAGGTGATTCCAAAAATTGGGACTCGATCCGCACACCCATTGCCTGATGGGCGATGATGGCATGGCGATGCTGGCAAAGGTTGGCTCACCGAAGCAAAGCCCTCGCTCCAGCTAACGTGACAGAGCTGGTCGACTAGTGACGCTGAAGTCCCCGGAGTAGGTTGATGAAGAGATGGCGAAGCCCCCGGTCCAGCCGAGATGTCTAAGCCTCTATGTCAGCTGATGAGTCGAAGTAGGTCGGCGTGATGGACACCAGCTTGAAGAAGCAATAATGCGGCCGGCAATGCCGGTATGCCCGCTCCGTGTAATCCGTGGGGCGGTGATGTTGGTGATGATTTATCCTTCGCGATGCTGGACTCTTGTTCCGCTTGCCGAGATGATGATCCGAAGAAGTTGAGCTCGGCTCAACAAAGTGATGACGTGTGTAGCGCAGGTCGGCAGCCTTGGAGCAATATTGCCGGACTGGTTTGACACCAGCATGATGATTAAGATGACCTCAGGGGAGGCTTAAAATTTACGGGTACGTGTTTAAAAACAATGCACAATACCCAAGAATAGAATTCCTCTAAAAAGGTTGTCCAATATCACATTCATAAAGAAACATGATTTCGGGTCGGATCCGTATTCGTGCAGAAAACAAATCCGAAAATTGGTCCACTCATCGGAAGATTCCCGGAGTTTGAACCGTCGGATCGAGCTGAAATTTGGATGGGTGGTAGATATAGGAATTCTGCAGCCGATCAACGGTTGGATCTTCCAAAGGTCCTCCGAGCTGGTCTCTGGAGACCACGCCCTAAACTCGTCTAGATTCCCGTCCAGATTTGACAGGGCTCCGGTATATCGTAGATTGTCGGAAATTCCTCCATCGGATCTCGACGAAATTTGGCATGGCTATTGTAGATGTAATTCTGCACTATTCCTCCGAAGCGATCCTCAAACCGACGCTCGAGGAGGCGGTGACGGCGAATACAAGTTCGCCGTCCATAAAAACAGCACGGCCGCCCGTGGGCAATGCTGACATTGAGCCCTAGAGCTCCATGGATGATTCCTCCCTGATCTTGATAGAGATCGGAGTTGATGTTTGATAAAGGCCCTTGTCCGAACATCGTGATCCGAACACGGGGCGCTGTTCTTGGTCGAACCAAGGTGACCAGTCGAACTGGTAACGAAGATGCCGAAGTCGCCGTTGATCTGCAGGCGAGCCATTGACCTTTTTGCCTTTCACACAGCGGAACTCTCAATGAAATCACCAATGTCGGTGTCAAAACTGGCGGATTTCGGGTAGGGGGTCCCGAACTGTGCGTCTAAGGCGGATGGTAACAGGAGGCAGGAGACACGATGTTTTACCCAGGTTCGGGCCCTCTTGATGGAGGTAAAACCCTACGTCCCGCTTGATTAATATTGATGATATGGGTAGTACAAGAGTTGATCTACCACGAGATTGGAGAGGCTAAACCCTAGAAGCTATCCTATGGTATGATTGTTGTTGTATATATTCTATCGACTAGCCTAGCCTCAGTTTATATAATGCACCAGAGGCCTAGGATAACAAAAGTCCTAGCCGAATACGCCGGTGGGGAGGAGTCCTTGTCTTGATCGCCAAGTATTGTGGAATCTTCCTTGTATGCGGCAGCTGTCCGGACTGGCCCATGAGTATATGACCATGAGGGTCCTTGGCCCAATCTAACAGACCAGAAGATGACATGGTGAGTACCCCCTAGTCCAGGACACCGTCAAGCACACCTGTCGGGCCTGCACAGAGCTCTTCTTCTTCCATGGCATCAATAGGGCACATAAGTGATATTATTTGTCATTGTTGTAAGAGAAGAGGTCATTATGCGAGAGAATGCAGATCTCAGCGTGTGATGATTGCTACTGAGGATGGTGGGTATGAGTCCGCTAGTGACTATGATGAGGAGACTTTGGCTCTTATTACATGTGAAGAACACGATGGAGATGATTCTAATCATGAGACGAAATACCTGGCTCCTGAAGATGCTGATAGGTATGAATGTTTGGTTGCTCAACGTGTTTTGAGTGTGCAGGTTACACAAATTGAGCAAAATCATAGGCATAATTTGTTCCATAAAAAGGGAGTTGTGAAGGAACGTTCTATTCGCGTCATCATAGATGGAGGGAGCTGCAATAACTTGGCTAGCATGGAGATGGTGGAGAAGCTATCTCTCACCACAAGACCACATCCACATCCTTACTACATCCAATGGTTCAACAACAGTGGCAAGGTTAAGGTAACACGTACTGTTCGTGTGCATTTTAGTATCTCTACATATGTTGATTACGTTGATGTGATGTGGTACCTATGCAAGCATGTTCCTTATTACTTGGTAGACCATGGCAATTTGATAAAAATTATGTACACCATGGTAGAAACAATCAATATACTCTTGTTCATAAGGATACAAATATTACTTTGCTTCCTATGACTCCTAATTCCATTTTGAAAGATGATACTAATAGAGCTAATAAAGCAAAACAGGAGAAAAATAAGAGTGAAAATAAGATTGTGGCAAAAGAATTTGAGCAAAAAATGAAGCCTAATAATAAACCATCTAGTGTTGCTTCTAAAATTAAATTGAAAAGTGCATGTTTACTTGCCACCAAATCTGATATTGATGAGCTAGATTTTAGCAAATCTGTTTGCTATGCTTTTGTGTGCAAAAAGGCATTATTTTCATTCGAGGACATGCCTTCCTCTTTGCCCCCTGCTGTCACTAACATTTTGTAGGAGTTCGCTTCCCACAAGACGTGCCACCGGGATTACCACCTATTCGAGGGATTGAGCATCAAATTGACTTAATTCCCAGTGCATCTCTACCCAACCGTTCACCAAACCATACCAATCCAGAGGAGACGAAGGAGATTATGCGTCAAGTATAGGAGCTGCTCGACAAAGGTTATATGCGCGAATCTCTTAATCCTTGTGATGTTCCTATTATACTAGTGCCTAAAAAGGATGGTATGTCGCGTGTGTGTGTTGATTGTAGAGGCATTAATAATATTACTATTCGTTATCGTCATCCTATTCCTAGGCTAGATGATATGCTTGATGAATTGAGTGGCTCTACAATATTCTTCAAAGTTGATTTGTGTAGGGGATACCATCAAATTCGTATGAAATTGGGAGATGAAGGAAAACAACATTTAAAACTAAGTTTGGTTTATATGAGTGGTTAGTCATGCCTTTTGGGTTAACTAATGCACCTAGTACTTTCATGCGACTAATGAACAAAATTTTACGTTCTTTCATTGGACGATTTGTGGTAGTCTATTTTGATGATATACTGATTTATAGCAAATCTCTGGAAGAACATTTGGAACATTTACGTGTTGTTTTTATTGCTCTACGTGATGCATGTTTGTTTGGTAACCTTGGGAAGTGCACCTTTTACACCGACCGAGTATCTTTTCTTGGCTATGTTGTTACTCCATAGGGAATTGAAGTTGATAAAGCCAAGATTGAAGCTATTGAGAGTTGGCCGCAGCCGAAAACGGTCACACAAGTGAGGAGTTTTCTTGGACTCGCTAGTTTCTATAGGAATTTTGTGATAGATTTTAGCACCATTGCTGCACCTCTCAATGAGCTTACAAAGAAGGATGTGCCTTTTGTTTGGGGTACTGCACAGGAAGAAGCCTTCATGATATTGAAAGATAAGTTGACACGTGCTCCTTTAGTCAACCTTCCTGATTTTAATAAGACTTTTGAGTTTGAATGTGATGCTAGTGGAATTGGATTAGGAGGTGTGTTATTACAAGATGGCAAACATGTTGCATACTTTTCTGAAAAATTGAGTGGGCCTAGTCTGAACTATTCTACTTATGATAAACAATTATATGCTCTTGTTCGGACCTTAGAAACATGGCAACATTATTTATGGCCCAAAGAATTTGTTATACATTATGATCATGAATCTTTGAAACACACTAAAAGTCAAGCAAAACTGAACCGTAGATATGCTAAATGGGTTGAATTCATTGAGACTTTCCCTTATGTCATTAAACACAAGAAGGGTAAAGAAAATGTTATTGCTGATGCATTGTCTCATCATTATACTATGATTTCACAACTTGACTTTAAAATATTTGGTTTGGAGACCATCAAAGATCAATATGTGCATGATGCTGAATTTAAAGATGCATTGCAGAATTGTAAAGAAGGTAGAACATGGAACAAGCTCGTCGTTAACGATGGATTTGTGTTTCGTGCTAACAAGCTATGCATTCCAGCTAGCTCCGTTCGTCTTTTGTTGTTGCAGGAGGCGCATGGAGTAGGACTAATGGGACACTTTGGCGTGAAGAAGACGGAGGATATACTTGCTACACATTTCTTTTGGCCAAAGATGAGAAGGGATGTTGAGCGTTTTGTTGCTCGCTGCACTACATGTCAAAAAGCTAAGTCACGACTCAATCGTCATGGTTTATATATGCCTTTGCCTGTACCTAGTGTTCCTTGGGAGGATATATCTATGGACTTTTTTTTAGTTTTACCTCAAACAAAGAAGGGGAGGGATAGCATATTTGTTGTCATGGATAGATTCTCAAAAATGGCACACTTTATACCATGTCATAAAAGCGATGATGTTGTTAATGTTGCTGATTTGTTCTTTCATGAAATTATTCGCTTGCATGGTGTGCCAAATACTATTGTTTCAGATCGTGCTACTAAATTTCTTAGCCACTTTTGGAGATGTTTATTGGCTAAGTTGGGGACTAAACTGCTTTTTAGTACTACTCGTGACCCCCAAACTGATGGACAAACCGAAGTAGTCAATAGAACATTGTCTACTATACTTAGGGATGTTTTGAAGAATAATAAGAAAATGTGGGAAGAATGCTTGCCTCATATTGAATTTGCTTATAATCGTTTGTTGCATTCTACTACTAAGATGTGCCCTTTTGAAATTGTGTATGGCTTCCTACCTCATGCACCCATTGATTTGTTGCCTCTTCCATCTTCGGAGAAGGTTAATTTTGATGCTAAACAACATGTTGAATTGATCTTAAAAATGCATGAGTTAACTAAGGAAAACATTGAGCGTATGAATGCTAAATATAAACTTGCTGGAGATAAGGGTAGAAAACATGTTATCTTTGCACCTGGAGATCTTGTTTGGTTACATCTGCGTAAGGATAGATTTCCTGATTTGCGCAAATCAAAGCTAATGCCACATGTTGATGGTCCTTTTAAGGTGTTAGAGAAAATAAATGATAATGCATATAAACTTGAGTTGCCTGCAGATTTTGGGTTTAGTCCCACTTTTAACATTGAAGATTTGAAGCCTTATTTGGGTGAGGAAGATGAGCTTTCGTCGAGGACGACTTCATTTCAAGAAGGGGAGGATGATGAGGATATCAATACCATTGTTACACCCACAGCCCCTGCTGCTATACATTCAGGACCAATTACTAGAGCTCATGCACGCTAATTAAATTATGAGGTACTTTCGTTTCTTGGTAATGATTCTAATGTTCACGAGAATATGATGCTGCCTAAATTGGATACATTTGTTTTGCTTACAAATGAAGGTCCTGGCATGGATAAGAGGGATGAACACTGGAGCAAGACCAAGCATGGAGATGATGGCATGCGCAAGGGGAACAAGAATAGAGTTAAAAGTGATGATTTCAGGACTTTGAAGCCACCATAAGGAGTGTGTCGGTGTGGAACGACACCTATGGGATCACAAGAATCCCTACTACGGTTGTCGGGGCGCAGGGTTGCAAGGAGAGCAGGGCTAGTAGACACCACAAGGGTCGTTTACCCAGGTTTGGGCCGCGAGGATGCGTAAAACCCTAGTCCTGCTTTGGTGGGTGTATTTCTGAGAGTTCTTGAGCTCTCGAACTAGCTATGGTCAGTGCGTGGTTCGAAAGAGCCGAATCCTTCTCCAGTATGCCATGGGCCTCCTTTCATAGTTGGAAGGGGCTGCCACAGTGACACACAGGAGGTGGAAAGGCGTACAGTGCTCTGAGCTTCGCTCGTATTACAGGACAAGACGCATTTAATGCATAGCTTAGGTGTCCCCTTGCTTTATTGGGGACGGGGGCGAGGCCCGTCCCGTCCGTCACCGCTCCTCTTCGCCTTGACACGCGCCCTGGCCAGCAAGGTGCATGGTGCCATGTAGGCAGCTAGGCAACTGAGGTGGTGCGGTGGTAGAGCCTTCATGAAGATCTGCATGCCGCCACGCAGGTGCTTGATGAGTTGGCCTGGGAGCTGCATGTTGCCACGCAGGTGCCCGCCCAGCTGGTTGGGCTGGCAGCTGCATGGGAATGGCGGTGGAAGCTTGGTTGGCGTGGGCCTGGCGGTGGTCCCACTGGTGTCCTTGGTGAGGGCCTTGCCGGGTGGCCCGGCAAGGGTCTTGTCGTGGCGCGCTGTCGTCCCCGGCAAGGGTCTTGCCGGGGGTCTGGTATCCTTCCTCGGCAAGGATCTTGCTGAGGATCGGCGTCTTCTAATCCTCATCTGATCTTGAATATGTCTTCACAAAGATTTGCATGCCACCACGAAGGTGCCTCGCGAGCCCTGGCCCCATGCTGATGATGGTGTTGGGGATCGTGGGCTCAAGGGTGGCTTGCTCTGTTGGAGTGGGGCGAGCTGTCCCGGCAAGGATCTTGCCAGGGCCGCTGAGGTTTCCCCGGCAAGGGTCTTGCCGGGGGAACCTGCTTCGTCCCTCTGCTCTTTGCGGTCTTGGCCTTGGCATTGCTTTGATTGTCTTGTGCTTCGGTCTTACCTTGGCTCACCTCTATGGTGTGGTGTGACTCCGACTGCCGTGCACAGTTAAAGGGGTACAAAAGCGTGCCCCTATTTTTGTACACCGACAGGAGCCCCCGGGCCTGGGCCACACATAAGCGCGACACGTTGTTGGGCCAGGCCCAAAACGGTGCGCGGGCAGGTGGGGCGGTTTTGACCATGGTAAGACTCTTCACACGCTCCGCTTCCCACGACCCGCGCACGCGGCGCGGCGTGGAGGGGCGTGCGTGACGTGGGCGGCGTGCGTGGGGCGGTTTCCACATGCATGCGTCACATCATAGTAAATGGGCAGCACGCCCCGCGGCTTCCCCATAAAAAGGGATAACCGCGGGCGCACTATTCCTTTTACCCTCCGTGCAACCCCAATCTCAGAGACCTCCACCTGCCCCCCTCTTCTTCTTCAAGCTTTGTTCCTGCTTGCCGCCGTTGTGCCCCCACCGCCCTCGGTCTTGCCCTCCTCCCCCAGCCGTCATGGCGCCAAAATCCACCAAGGGCAAGGGAGTGGCTAAGGATGCCGGAGCCGCAGAGCCGCCGGAAAGTGCGCTGGCGGTGCAGCAGACACAGTACGCCTTCTTCCCCT
>NC_041380.1:288065461-288074520 GCF_002162155.2 Triticum dicoccoides | reverse complement strand
GCCCCAAATCAGTACCCCTTCTTTGTTGACTATTTTTCTTGTGGGCTCTGTCCTCCCTTCTCTGACTTCATTAGAGACATCATGCACACCTTCGGCTTTCGCCTCCTGGATTTTACTCCGAATGCGGTGGCGTGCATGGCTCTTTTTGCGCACCTCTGCGAAGGCTTTGCCGGGGTGCAGCCCAACACGGCGCTCTTCCACCATTACTTCATCCCTCGGATCCAGACGGGAGGGGCCTTCTCAGGGTGCATCGCCTGGATCCCAAAATCCAAGAGAGCATACGCGGACGACGCCATGAAGGAGAGGTGGGAAGAATGGCGGGGCGGTGGTGCTGGATCGAAGAGAAAGACCCGCCGACATTCTGTAGAGTTCGCCGGGCGCCGCCGGTTCGTGGAAGCGATTGGAGCGACGTCGATGCCGACGACGGAAAACTCACGGTTGACACCACCAAGATTCTCCAACTTACCCAAGCCGGGCTCACCCTTGAGATGATCGGGGCGGACTTCAACCGTCGCCGGATCGCTCCTCTACATAACAAGGGGAGGCCAGCCTAGCTCCTCACGAACCCCACCAACATCATGCGGCTCCGCCCCGGCCTCGACCACAACTTCACAGTGATGGCACACGCCCAGTTCTGCCAGCGGATCTTCCAGCTCGATGTGGGCCGCGACGGCGAGGTTGAGCGGACCGGCAAGGTTGAGAGGGCCACCGCGAAGGCCGGCAAGGTCCTCAATGGGCCTCTGTTCAAGCTGCCGATGGGGGTGGTCCCGTTGTGTAACAGCTGGCGTCGGTCCAAGATCATTGCCATGATGACAGACTGCAACGCGCATGGCCCCGACCCAAGCTGGAAGGAGCCGGAGGACGCCAAAGTGCAGCAGTTCTTTGACACCCTGCATGAGGGGTACGTCAACGCCGACACCGAGCGGCTGCTTGTCCAAGACACCACCCAGGCAGAGTTGGACTACATCGCCACCAAGGCGAGGGAGGCACAACTTGCCAGGGAGGCCGGTAGCGCGGAGGAGGAGGAGCTCGCTCGGTGGGCGGCGGCCGCCGGGGGAGCCAGCAGCACCGGCACCGAGGCTCCTTTGGTTGAAGATGTGACCGGCGAGTCGTCAGAGGAGGAGGTGGAGACCGCAGACCCGACGCCACCTACGGGGAGGGGGTGAGTCCTGCGGTGGGCCAGTTCCGGCGAGCCGGTCCGGCCTGGCAGGGCTGCACGGCCACAGCTGACCTTGGAGGGGCCCGGGCGCCACACGAGGGTCGCGGCAGCAAAGACGCCAGCGAAGGCTGCGGTGAAGAAGAAGACAGCCGCCCCTTCTTCATCTGCGCGTGTCCAGACACCACCTCCTTCTCCTCCGTTGAATGTTGATACGAAGGTTACTTTTGATTATGGATCCCTCAGCCCAAGGAGGAAGAGGAAGACAGCAGAGGAGGAGGCGGAGGACGAGTAAGTATCTGGTTGCTTTTTGTTATCTCTGCCTCCTCAATCTGCGTTGCTTGCCTTGATTTGTTTTCATCTTTGCAGGGACGGGGAGACGCTGGCCGAGAGAGCAAAGAGGGCCAAAGTCTCAGCGGGTGGCCAGCCCCCGGCAGGTACTTCGTGGGCGCCTCTAGTGGTGTTGAGCAGCCCGGACAGCAGCCCCCGGCACAACCCCCAGCGCAAGTTCATCACTCTTCCCTCGTCGACATGTGTCAGGGGCACGACACTTTGGCGCTGACCTTGCCAGGTATGCAGGAGGAGAGAAGCAGCAGGAGGAGCCACAGAGGGCTAATCCCAACACGCTGCCTCGAGGGGCGTCCCCGGCAAGGGCGCCAGGCACCAGGCCCACGCACATGGAGGAGGAGGAGGAGAACTTGGGCGCCGGTGGCTTTGCCTCAATGCCAAATGTTGGCGGGGAGGGGACTTCCGTTTCCCAGCTGGGTACTAGCGTAGGTAAGTCATCCGCCGTTTGTCCCTGCTTCTCTTTCTTTTCGGCTCTTGGTTCTGGCCCTGCATCATCCCCTTCTTTGGCGTCCAGATTCCTCCTTGGTGAACCCAGAGGACGTGGACGCCGTCATCGAGGATGTCGCCAAGGCCGCCGAGGCAGACGCTGAGAAGATCGCGGCCGAGTAGGCTGCCAAGGATACTGCCGAGGATGCCGCCAAGGGGCCTACCGGGGAGGCCCGCAAGGCTGCCGCTGAGGAGACCGGCAAGGGTCCTGCCGGAGAGGCCGGCGGGGCCGCTGCCGAAGAGGGGGAGGAGGTGGCTGATGACCGGCCTTCCTCTTCCGCTGCTTCCGGCTCCGGCAAGTACCTGAGGGTGAGCGACGACCTGTTCGTCCACCTTCTAGGCGTGTCGAGCACTAGGGCACCCGTTAAGGGAGAGGTGTTCGATGACGAGGTGCTTGCCGCTGCCAGGCTTGAAGTCGTCGACGAGCCGATCATTGGCGGCGACGGTTCGCAGGAAGAGCGGCTCCTCCATGCCATGGGCGCCACTTCCAGAAGCTCCAGGCGCTCCATCGCGCCCGCCTGGACAAGGCTAAGTCCAGGACGGCGGTGGTGGAGAAGGTGGAGGCGGACCTCCAGAAGCGCGTTGCCGAGGCGCAAGACTGGTTCCGTGAGGCCCACAAGGAGCTCAAGGCTGCCCAGGGTGAGCAGGCCAAGTGCGATGTGGAGCTCACCATGAAGCTCGCCGACGTCGAGAAAGCTCAGGTGACGGCGAAGAACTTGGCCGTGGCCGCCGAAGCCGTTCGGACCCAGCGCGAGGCCGCGCTGAACTCCTAGGAGGAGGACCTCGTCGCACATGAGGCGAAGCTTGCCACCATGCTTCGCGGCAAGGATGCCGAGGTGGAGAAGCTTGTCTTGTAGCGGACCAGTGAGCTGGAGCAGAGGCACGAAGAGGCACTCAATTCCCAAGCCCAGGTTCGCGCCGGCAAGGTGGAGGAGCTGGAGGTGGAGCGCGGAGGGCTGAAGGAGCAGGCCCTGAAGCTTTCCCAGGAGAGGGACACACTTAACAGTGCCCTGATAGAGGCGCAGGGCACGGTCGTCAGCAAGGCTGGGGAGCTCTCCGAGGCCAACAACTCCATCAAAGACCTCCAGCTAAAGCTGGAGGGTCTCAAGAAGGTGCTATCGGAGGCCAAAACCCGAGAGGGGACCCTGGCCAAGGAACTGGAGGCCGAGAAGCAGTTACAGACGAACGAGGGCCTCAACTTTGCGGATCACGTGGCGGGAGAGAATTGCTGGCTCGATCACCTCGCCACCGTCGCTAACCAGACCGCCGCGCAGCTAGCCATCATGGGGATGTCAGACGCGAGGTATGTCCGGGAATGGAGCGTGAGCGCCAATTGCAACATGACCATGTTCTTTGAGAAGGTCGTCGGTGCTCTGGAGCGGCTCCATGCCAACCGGGTGGCCTCACTAGCCGACGAGTCTCGGAGGTTTTGCCAGGGAGCCATGACCAAGGTTCTCACCAAGGTGGGGCACTGGTACCCCGACCTCGGCTTCGACGCTGCACTAGAGAGCTTGCCGGAGGGTACTGACCTCGCGCCGCTCATAGAGCGAATTAAGCCCATCATCAGCCGAGTCGGCGGAATTCAGAGGGTGGAGGGCCAGCGCCGAGATTAGGCATCCCATTCTTTATCGCCGCTGCAGGTTCACAACCAAGACAATTCCTATCTCTAGTTAGAACTGCAGCAACAATTTGATGTAATATAACTCTGCAGCACTTTCAGTATTATGTATGTTATTTTCCTGTTCGATTTTCCTTTGTATGTCCTCCGTACGTTACTGGGTAGGCTCGCCGGTGTGTAAACCCAAGGCGGCGTCTTGGGGATGGATCCCCATTGGCTTGCCGGGTGTGCTTGCTGCCGGGTGAACCACCTTGCCGCCCTTAGCGCGGCCGCCCAAACTTTCGAGCTTGACTCGAGTCAGAGTTGGGAGCGTTGCCAGGTGCGGAAGGCTACCCCGCCACTTTCGATGCGGCCGCTTTGAGCTGTTGAGCAGACTCGAAACAGAAAAAGGGTGTTACCAATTGCGAGAGGGCCCCTTTGTGTGCAGGTCTCCCATACATAGGCCAGATCTCCGAGGACGATAACCTCATGTGTAAAAAAGGAAATAATCCAAGGCTCTGAATGACTTAGCTTTTCTGTCGCCGAGCCGGCGTCGTTCCTCCAGCCGCCTTCATCTCAGAAACGATAGCAATGAAGAACTGCTAGGCTAACTACCAGACCAGATTATCACAATTGCGCCCCCTACCTGGCGTGCTAAAGATGTCGGTGTGGAACGACACCTATGGGATCACAATACTCCCTACTACGGTTGCCGGGGGGCAGGTTTGCGAGGAGAGCAGGGCTAGTAGATAGCACAAGGGTTGTTTACCCAGGTTCTGGCCGCGAGGATGCGTAAAACCCTAATCCTGCTTTGGTGGGTGTATTTCTGAGAGTTCTTGAGCTCTCGAACTAGCTGTGGTAAGCGCGTGGTTCGAAAGAGCCGAATCCTTCTCTAGTACGCCACGTGCCTCCTTTTATAGTTGGAAGGGGCTACCACAGTGACACACAGGGGGTGGAGAGGCGTACAGTGCTATGAGCTTATCGCTCATATTATAGGACAAGACGCATTTAATGCATAGCTTAGGTGTCCCTTGCTTTATTGGGGACAGGGGCGAGGCCCGTCCCGTCCGTCCCCACTCCTCTTCGCCTTAACAGGCGCCCTGGCCAGCGAGGTGCGTGGTGCCATGTAGGCAGCCAGGCAGCTGAGGTGGCGTGGTGGTGGAGCCTTCACGAAGATCTGCATGCCGCCACGCAGGCGCTCGATGAGTTGGCCTGGGAGCTGCATGTTGCCACGCAGGTGCCCGCCCAACTGGTTGGGTTGGCAGCTGCATGGGAATGGCAATGGAAGCTTGGTTGGCGCGGGCCTGGCGGTGGTCCCGCTGGCGTCCTTGGTGAGGGTCTTGCCGGGTGGCCCGGCAAGGGTCTTGCCGTGGCGCGCTGTCGTCCCCGGCAAGGGTCTTGCCAGGGGTCTGGTATCCTTCCTCGGCAAGGATCTTGCCAAGGATTGGCATTTTCTAATCCTCATCTGATCTTGAATATGTCTTCACAAAGATCTGCATGCCACCACGGAGGTGCCTCGCGAGCCTTGGCCCCACGCGGATGATGGTGTTGGGGATCGTGGGCTCAAGGGTGGCTTGCTCTGTTGGTGTGGGGCGAGCTGTCCCGGCAAGGATCTTGCCGGGGCTGCTGAGGTTGCCCCAGCAAGGGTCTTGCCAGGGGAACCTGCTTCGTCCCTCTGCTCTTTGTGGTCTTGGCCTTGACGTTGCTTTAATTGTCTTGCGCTTTGGTCTTACCTTGGCTCACCTCCCCTGTTCTGCTTGGTGTTGTCGTGGGCCCGGCTCTGACTGCCCGTGCACAGGTAAAGGGATACAAAAGCTTGCCCCTATTTTTGTACACCGACAGAGTGCATGAAGCCTTGGACGAAATATACAAGATGCCACTTCATAAATTTCGTCCAGAGGCTATTATAGGTGCTACGTCACCTTATTATTGGGCTAGGCCCATGTAATTTCGAAATACTTAAGTATAGGATGTTTTTAGAGTCCGTATGTGTGGGGAAACAAGAGTTAGGGTTAGTTTTAGACCCCTTCTCCAAGGGACACGAAATCCCCCCCCCCTCTTCCTTCATATATACAGCCCTTAGGGCGCTGTTTAGACTTTGGGTTTTGTTCAGATTAAAAGTTCGCCATAGCTGCAACTTCGCGTACTTCATTTGTGTCCAGTGACCAGACAAGGCGTCAGAGAACCCCACCTTCATTAATAAAGCTTTCATCTTATATTCTCAATATCTAGATTGCAATCTTAGTTTCTTGCTTGTTCTTCGTTTGCTCGCAGGAAACAGGCCCTCGTGGTCAGGTTGATCGTGTTCCGGCGTGGTCAATAACCCTCGGAAGTTAGTTTAGCGATTGCTAAGGCGCGACGTCTCACAGGTTCGTAGTCGGATCTTCAAGGTCGACTCCCACAGAAAACGATAGCCACCATCTCATCGTAACATCGGGACACCTTTGCCTCTATCAGAGAAGGATCGGCGACCTAAGGCTCATGGACCGGAGTCTGAGACGGGTCCACGTCAGACGGAGCAGTCCTGTGGTCGGGTGAATCAGCTGGGGGTGGCGGCGAGGAAGGCATAGCAGCCTTCCTACCTCTCCCGCTGCCATGTCCACCTCTAGCAGCCTTCTTTGTCCTCCCCCGACCTCTCCCATTCGAAGAAGAAGCGCCCGCTGATGCTGTCTGCATACTGTCTAGCAGCGCTCTCCGGAGGGGCTGGGGTGGAATAATGGAACCACCCCTCCCAGTAGAGCTCGCAGGAGGCTCGAGGCGCTCTGGACCCTTGCCCACCATCCAGTCAACACCTACAATGACAAAAAGTAAACGAAATTAGTACAACATAAAAAAATTGAATATCTGACATGAATAATATGTATATAATTCAAGTGTATCATCATCATGAACATAATAAAAAATTGAATACCTCACATTACTAATATTACTCTGAATTGTCTATATATGCTCCGGGATCATTAAATGCATCATCATCATCAGTATCAGTGACGTGCTCATCTTCATCGCCAATAAATGCATCAACATGTGGAAGGCCTCCTTTATGTAACCGTTCAAGCATTGACATGTCATCTGCAGCACTAACTTCTTCTTGTTCCGGCTCTTCTTGTTCCGGCTCAGGTGTAATGTCGGATTCACTATCGTTGTCTACTTCAATGTTCTGGGGTGGAGTAGAGTGGTTCTTGAAATGTTTTTTTGGAAAGACGTGTTTCCTGGAAGAATTCTCCTTCGTCATATGTGTCTTGGTTAATGTGAGGTTCATAATCCTCTTCATTGGGGGGAGGTGGTCTAACATGTGGCGACACTTCATAAACGACATCCCAACCACTAAGATTTGGATCACTTTGACAGGCCCAAGGTAGATACAAAACTTGGGTTGCCTGTTGAGCCGTAATATAGACATCGGGAACATCCAAATGGGTGCTTTGTTTGATTTCGATTAGCCCTATATGTTCATGAGTCATTCTAGTCTCCCTCGGCTGGAACCAATAACATCTGAAGACTACGACGTTTGGTGGGTTTTCACCATAGAATTGAAGTTCATAAATTGCTTCAACTCTTCCATAATACTCGATTTCTCCTTCGCCGATAGCAGAGACACAACAATTTGTAGACTTTCGGTCGGCCATAGATAGCTCTTAGCCATAGGTACGAAAGTCATACCCGTTGATGTCCTATTTGTCAAATGAACGGACCTTATAGTCAAAACCATTAGCTACTTGTCTCAATCCGGCTTCCATAATCTCTGAATTAGCCTACAAGTTTAATACGAAAGTATTGTTGCACTAGTCGCAAATTAGCCAAAGAAATGAAATGTTCTAATGTAAATTACCGTTTTTAACCAAAAGATGAAACCGGGATATTCGCCTACTTGCTTTGCCAGAAGCTCATACCCTTCAACAGAATCCTTTTGGATCACCGCTCCATACAAGAATATGGCGACGTATTGACTACATCAAATATCCAGGAATAAGAGCAGTTCAAAGGAATTAGAAGTTGCGAAACAATGTACCGAGAACTTACTCGATGTACAGCCGCACTTCTGTTAGGTTGTTGAAGAGATACATCGAAATGGTCCGCCATTCTTCAACATCCAACGATACTGGTTTCCAACCACTGGCTGGTGCGAGATTCCCTTTGAATAGGCTGATGTTGGATTGACCCTTTTTAGGGTCGTCAGCATTGTACCGAGGCTTCAGATTATGCAAATGATGATTTTTGGCTTCGTAGTGTGCTGTCATGAAGTTTGCCGCCTCCTGAGTGATGAATGCCTCGGCCATCGATGCCTCACATCTACGTTTATTTTTACATTTTGCTCGAAGCGTCTTCTGCATCCTCTTAGTTGAGTAGCACCAAAGATTTTGCATGCCCCCCCCAATCTTGCCTCGGTCGGGAGATGCAAAATCAAGTGTTGCATTGGATTAAAGAAGCTTAGTGGAAAGATCATCTCTAACTTGCAGATCAACTCCAACGCCAACTGTTCCATTTCTTCTAGGAGGCCAGGCGATAGTTCTTTCACACAAAGAACACGGAAGAAATAGCTCAGCTCTGCCAGTACTAGCCATTCACCGACATTATCCGCTCAATCCATATGTGCCAATCATGACTTTTTGACCAAATATTTTCAATTTTTCAAGACTCGCTCCCCTCTTTAGATTTGATGCATACCCATTGGGGAACATCAACTGCATTTTCACCCACAAAATAATTTCCCTCATAGCTGGACTTCCAAGATTGAACCATTCCTTTGGCTTCGTCCAGTTTCGCTTTCCTTTCGGTTCTTGCATGTTTTGTAACGGTCTATCACATAGCTCCTCTTGATCGACTCTAGTCTTAGTATTATCCTTTGATTTCCCCTCTATGTCGAACAATGTACCAAAAATGGCTTCAGAGATATTCTTTTCAGTGTGCATCATGTCGATGTTGTGTGGGCAAAGGAGGTCTTTGAAGTAAGGCAGATCCTAGAAGCATGTCTTGTGAGTCCAGTCGTGTTCCTTATTATACCCCTTGAAATACCCTAGACGCTCTGGATCTGGCTTGAGAGCGTTTAACTGATCTAGGGTTAGTTGGCCTGTCAACGCAGGTGGTGCAGAGTGTTTGACAACTCTACCTTTGATGAAGTTCTTCTTATCTTTCCTGAACTTATGGCGAGGATCTAGAAACGGTCTATGCAATTCGAAGCAAGTATACTTGTGGCCTGCCGTCAGCCAATGAAACTCAAGAGTAACCTTGCATGTGGGGCACGGGAACCTTCCATGCACACACCAGCCAACGAACAGCGCATACACCGGCAAGTCATGCGTCGAGTAGATGTACCAGACACGCATTATGAAGTTCTGTTCGCTAATGGCGTCATATGTCTTGAACCCATTATCCCAAGCTTCTTGCAATTCGTCCTTAAGCGGCTGCATGTACACATTCATATTCTTCCCCGGATAGTTGGGCCCTGGAATTATCAACATCGGGAAAATG
>NC_041380.1:288040432-288065151 GCF_002162155.2 Triticum dicoccoides | reverse complement strand
CTATCTGTGCTGACGACGACTCAAGGATGCCTTGGATCTGCCATTTTTTCCTTATGTAATGCATTGAAGCGCTTCCACGCTTCACCATCTGATGTGTGCACCATCATCACATTCCCATCTGCATCTAGTTCGGTTCTTTTGCCCATTTTGTGCCACGTCATCTATCTGGCCGTCTCTTCGACCATGAAAAGATGTTGAAGTCTTGGTACGATTGGCATATACCAAAGAACATTAATGGGTATTTTGGTCTGCATCTTCTCACCCATACCGTTGTCTACCACAACATACCTGGAACACTTGCAAATGGGACAATAGTTCAAGTCCTCATACTGAAGCCTAAATAAGACACATCCTTTCTCACAGGCATGTATCTTCTCATAGGGCATCTTAAGAGCACGAAGGATTTTGTCTATCTGGTACAGGTTTGCAGGTAGCACATGGCCTTTGGGTAGAAATCGTCTGAATATTGTCATCATCGCGTCGTAGCATTCTCTGCCCAAGTTGAATTGAGCCTTCAAAGCCATTATTTGTGACATGGCATCTAGCTGACAAAGCTTAGTGTGCTCATGCAGAGGATGTTTTGAGGACTCCAACATTTCAGTGAAGGCCTTTGCAGATTCCTCCATCTCCTCGTCCGAGTCCCGAGCATCGTCAAAGTCTTGCACCATGTCTTCCATCCCGGTCCATGCTCGTCGGTGGGACGACGAACCACCTCGGCTCTAGCACGTTGGGCAGACTCACAATGAAATGTCTAGACCGTGTAACCAGGCGTAAAACCAAACTTCTGCAGGTCTTTACTCATTTCAAGCTCGTCCCTCTTATTATAGTTGTCGCACCAGACATAGGGGCACCATCTTAATTTCTGGCCATTTGCAAATGCGGCTCTAACAAACCCCTTGGTTTTTGTTAACCATTCCTCGGTCCAAACTTTCTGTGTAGTGTAACTGGTGTACATCCACACATGATCACTCATATTGACTTCCTACTGGACACACAAGAAATATATACATAATTAAGCAAACCATATCCATCAGCTAATGGAGTTTGTCAGTTTATTACGTCCATGCAACCTACACGCTAATAGGTAAAGATAGGTCCTAATCCCACCCGAGTATGTGTAGATTAGGTTTGTTTTCCCATGCTCTACTCCAGATCCGATGCAAAATTTTGGTAGCACCTCCTCGCTGTTCTCCTGGTACACGTCTCGGCAATAAGCAGAGAGGATGTGTACCCGGAGAACAACAGGGAGGCACTGACAAAATTCTACATCGGATCTGGAGCAGAGCATATGGGAAAAAGAACCCGATCTACACATACTTGGGTTGTCCATGGATAACGTTGGACAATTCGAAAGAATCACGATTATAAATATGCAAATGCATGCATATTTATAGATGTAACCCTTTCGAATGGGAGACGCATAGTGGTTACGCATATTGATGATTGACACCTATAGCTAGCAAGTTTCATCGGCACGAAGACCGGAATAGAGCAAATGAAGGGGGGAGGAGGAGATGTCATTTGTGCTCACCAACGAATGCAGGGGCGGAGCTCGTCGATCGCAGGGGGAGGTCGTCAAACACCACACCCTTGCAGCGACAAAACAACTGCACATTTAAATCAACCCAATCAACACAATATATATATATATATGTATATATATATATATATGATGTTTTGCATAACAAAATCAAAGAATATATGATCTAACTCATAATTCACAAATATATGACCCCGTCGGGGTCAGGGTCGGGGTGTGGTGTTAGGGTGTCAGGGTGTTGGGGTTGGGGTCGGGTGTCAGGACCCCGACTCGATGTCACATCGATCTAGCCGGTAACACCTCATATCACTTTGCGGCCTCACGCACGGTATCCCCACGGGTGTCGCCTTACCTTTGCCCGGGACCGTTTGCGCCTTTTGGCTCACGTATATGATAGTGTCGCTAGCATCCATATGATAAGGAGCCCGGGCTGACATGACTAGTCGTAAACCCAAAGTGGCACAGACTTACAGGGACAGGCATCCATGACCTAGCTTCGAACGTGTCGGTCATCAGCAAGTGGGTCCAGGCTGTAGCACTGGGCTAGCAGGACTCCGGTAAACCGGGCTGTAGCGGGCTAACAGGACTCCGGTACTCAAAGCGTGACATTTCCCCGAAGGGACAGACACAGGAACGAAGAAGGACACATGCCGGCCAGCCTAAGTGTTCCAGAGCAGTAGCAAGCTACCATGGCTCAGCGGTAACACTAGGAGACATTTCCCGGTAAGAGAGGCTACTAAAGATAAACGACTAGATAGTCAGATCCCACACATACCAAGCATTTCAATCATACACACAATATGCTCGATATGTGCAAATACAACGAAGCATCACAACATGACTCTACGACACAAGTACTTTATTTAAGGCTCAGAGAGCCATACATAACATACACAAGGTACGGGTCACACGACCCAGCATTCAAGTCATACAGTCATACAAACCAGCAGCGGAAGTAACTTGTCTGAGTACAGACAACTAGTAAAATAAAAGAGGCTTGGAAAGCCTAGCTATACTACGTGGTCCTTCACAAGCTCAGGGTCACCACCTGGGCCTTTAGCCTACTCGTTGATGTCAACGTCTACATAGAACCCATCAGAAGGGGTTGCAGCGTCTTCTGTAAAAATGTAAATTATAGCAACATGAGTACAAAGGTACTCAGCAAGACTTACATCAGATCCTACATACATGCATAGTATCAAGAAGGGTTGGTGGAGTTATTGCAGCAAGCCAGCTTTGATTCTTGGCTAGACTATCCTACGATACTCCAACTTGAAATGGTTTTGCGCACACGAGTCCACTACTCACCACTTCAATACACTACCGAGGATACACCTCCGTCTCCCTACGGAAGAGCCATCCTCGGCACTCACACTTATCTTGAGGCTTTTAGTAGTTTCCATTTACTTGTCTATGAACTGTATAGGCAACCAAGTAGTCCTTTACCGGGGACGCGGCTATTCGAATAGATCATGTTAACCCTGCAGGGGTGTACTTCTTCATACACGCTCTCACCACTTACCGTCGTTTACACGACATGTACTCGGCAACCTTCAAGCGGAAGCCCAACGTGGGTGTCAGCCACGACCTACCTAACCACCTAAGCCTCCAGTCCAGGTTTATCGCCTATTCAGGTTCCATCCGCAGGGAGTCCGGCCGAGGTTTCCCATACGGCCCCGAACGATGTGAACAGGGTTCCCGAGATACCTAACGGGTATTCGGTACACCGTGCCACGTACCTACCGCATCACAGCCCACCCCTACGGTCAGCGCTGTCCACGGCCTCCAGTAGACTACAAACACCAGAAACTACTTGCAACTCCTGGACGGAGAACTAGGGTGAATAAGAAGCCGAGAGGGTCCATTGGTTTCGGGCCCAATGCATGGTAGTAGCTGATTCTTAAATCACACATACAGATCTCAGTGCTTAAGGTCGGCTTCAATGAAACAACCCACCATGTACTCCTACATGGCCTCTCATCGATACCTTTACCAAATCGTGTTCACCACACCACTCTCGTTACCGACGTAATCATTTCACTCTAGCCCATCACCCAGATGAACCAGACCTGACACGACTCTAAGCATAGCAGGCATAGCAAGGTAGGAACAACACATACATATGGCTCAATCAACTCCTACACATGCTAATGGGTTTCATCTAGTTACTGTGGCAATGACAGGTCATGCAGAGGAAATGGGTTCAACTACCGTAGCACACAGCAGTTTGAAACGCGTTGTCTTAATGCAGTAAAAGAGAGCAGGAGCGAGAACATGGGATTGTATCGATATGATCAAATGGTTGGTTGCTTGCCTGATGGTTCGATGCACTGATACGGTTCTTCGTTAGGGTAATCACGGTACTCCTCAGAGGCAGAACCTGTCGCAAAGGACATCGATACACAACCATCACCAAACAATGTGCAACAATATGATGCATGCATGAAACATGGCAATATGAGTGTGTTGGTCTAATGCAACTAAAACCAGAAGGGTTTGAACAAATTTGAATCAAAGATTCAAATTTCAAACTCAAACATGGCCTTTTAAAGTGCTTTTCCTTGTTCTGCTTAAAACATCACTTTAACTTGTTTGATCATGCATGAAAATAGTACAGATGGATAGATTGGATTTTTCTGATCATTTGTCATATATAATTTGTCTAATTTGGAGTTACAGAATAAAAGTTATGAATTTTTGAAGTTTAAATAATATTCTGGAATTTCCTGATTTAAATTAAATCCAGAAATATATATATTGCGCCAGCATGACGTCAGCATGACGTCAGTGCTCAACTGTGGCTGGCTGAGGTCAAACCTGACGTGTGGGGTCCACACGTCAGTGACAGGGGGGTTTAACAGGGTTAATTTATTCCTAATTAGGGGTTAGTGGCGCTGGGGCCCACTGTCAGTGTCAGGGGGGTTAATTAAGCGGTGATTAGCACTAATCTGACCACCTTGCCGACGGGGCCCACGCGTCAGTGACCCTTGGGGGGTCAAACCCCAGGTCAAACAGGTCAATCCCACCGGCGACATGACGCCGGCGGGGCCCGAGACGGCGGCGCGATGCGGAAACGCGCTACAGGGCACGGGCGAGGCCGTGCTTGGGCTCGTTGGAGAGCCCTTGCTCCCGCGCGTCGAACGGTGGTGGTGGCCGTGCCTGGGGTGGCCGGTACCGACGACGGTGACGACCGTGGCGGCTGCCGGAGCTCGGTTGAGCTCGGGGTCGAGGCTACAACGGCTGCGGAGATGCGGGGTTGGCACCTACGGCTTCTACGCGGTGCGGTGAGGACGTGGGTCTGCTCGGTTGGGCGCTACGGTGACTGTGGCCACGACGGCGACGAGGCACGGCGGCGGCGAGCTTCGGAGCTCAAGGGGGCGGCAGCTACGGGATGCTAGGGACGACGGGGCAAGGGGGAATCGGGTCAGTGGCTCACCGCGGAGCTGCAGGGATGGTTAGCGGGCTCGGGGACGTCCGGTAGCTCCCGATTCGATGACGACGATCTTCGGTGGCCGAGGAGGGGAACGGCGACGTGGGCGGCGATGCAGGGCTTCCCGAGGGGCTTGGCTTGGTGGGGAGGAAGAGGGGGTCGAGGCGGAGCTCCTGAGCTCAACGGAGGGGCGAGGGGTGGCCGGAGACGGCTGCTATGGCGAACGACCGCGATGGTGGTGTTCGGCCGTGAGAGAGAGAGCGAGGGAGAGGAGGGAAGAACCGAGGGAGAGTTAGAGAGAGCAGGGGAGAGGGCGTGGCGTCGTCCGGGGCATCGAGACGAGGAGGGGAGGGCAGGCAGGCAGGCGAGCAGGTGGCGTGGCGCGGTGGCGCACGCGCGCGCCGGCCACACTCCCCTCCCTCTGTCGAGGACGAAGACGACAGAGGAGGGAGGCGGGCTGGGCCGCCTGCTGGCTGGGCCGGCCAGCTGGCTGGGCTGCACAGGGAGGAGCCCAGGTAAGCTTCTCCCTTTTATTTATTTCTGTTTTTTTAATTTTCTGACATTTGTTTTGATTTAAATAATATATTAAATCATTTATTTACCTTATGCCAATTTTTGCAGGAGCTAGATATATTATTCCAGAGCTCCTTTATAATTGGCATAATATTTGGACATATATTAATATATATAACTAATATATTTCCAATGCAAATATTTATGCATTAATTCCAAATGCCCAAAATAAATACCTATGAGCTCTTAAAAATATTGGTTTGATTTTTATCTCTGTCCAATATTTTCAGAGAGCAACATGAGCATTTTCTTGGACCTTTTTGGAGAAATTTTTATTTGGATCATTTTCAGAAATGATTCTGAGGGTTTCACAGATCCCCATTTCAAGTTTCTGATGAAAGAGTAAACATGATGCAACACTCTAATGCATGACTAGCTAGGGTGTGACAACTCACCCCCACTCAAAAGAATCTCGTCCCAAGATTTGGGTTCCTCCGGGAAGAAGGCGGGATACTCAAGTCGAAGACGATCCTCCCTTTCCCAGGTTGCTTCATCCTCAGAATGGTGCGACCATTGAACTTTGAGAAACTTGATATTATGACGTCGGGTGGTACGTTCGGCCTGATCGAGGATACGAATGGGGTACTCTCGATATGTAAGATTATCTTGGAGATCAAGCGTTTCGTGGTCCACTTCACGGATAGGATCCGAGAAGCAACGCCTGAGTTGAGAAACGTGGAAGACATCGTGGACTCTGGAGAGGTGCGGAGGTAGTTCCAACTGGTAGGCAACTTCTCCTCGTTTGGCGAGAATGCGAAAAGGTCCAATGTAACGAGGAGCCAATTTGCCTTTGATACCGAAACGATGGGTTCCCTTCAGAGGGGTGACCCGAAGATAAGCCTTCTCGTCAACCTCGAAAGTCATAGCCTTATGTTTTCGGTCATATTGACTCTTTTGACGAGATTGGGTTGTTTTCAACTTTTCACGAACGATACGAACTTGTTCTTCTGCTTCCTGAATCATATCCGGGCCAAAGAATTGTCTTTCCCCGGTCTCTGACCAGTTAAGGGGTGTTCGACACCGTCGTCCATAGAGAACTTCAAAAGGGGCTTTACCCAAGCTAGATTGATAGCTGTTGTTGTAAGCGAATTCTGCAAATGGAAGGCACTTCTCCCAGTCCATTCCGAATGAGATAACAGAGGCTCGAAGCATGTCTTCTAGAATTTGGTTGACGCGTTCCACTTGACCACTCGACTGAGGGTGGAAGGCGGTGCTAAAGGAGAGACGGGTTCCCATAGCATTTTGGAAACTTTCCCAAAATCGAGAGGTGAAAAGACTTCCTCGATCCGAGTTAATTTCCAAAGGAACACCATGAAGAGACACTATACGGGAGATGTATAAGTCTGCCAGCTGACTAGCGGTTATACTCTCACGAACAGGTAGGAAATGGGCTACTTTGGAAAGACGATCGACAACGACGAAAATAGCATTATTCCCTCTCTTGGTCCTGGGAAAACCGGTAATGAAATCCATACCAATTTTATCCCATTTCCATTCAGGAATAGCTAAGGGTTGAAGGGTGCCAGCAGGCCGTTGATGCTCTGCTTTTACATGACGACAGACGTCGCAATTTGCAATAAACTGAGCAATTTCTCTCTTCATCCTAGTCCACCAGAACCTCTGGCGTAGGTCCTGATACATCTTAGTACTACCGGGATGAATGGTGAGAGGAGATTCATGAGCTTCCTTAAGGATCAAACGCCTCAGGTTTCGCACTTTGGGAACCACTAGTCGATTCCCGAAGTATACGACCCCTTGATCATTAATGGAGAAACAATTCACAACTCCTTTCTGGATGTTTCTCTTGATGCGGGAAATTCCCGGATCTACCTTCTGTGCTTTGATAATCTGATCCGTAAGGTTAGGTTTTGCCACCAAGGTGGAAAGAAAACCTTGACGTACAATGTGAAGGTTAAGCTTCCGAAATTCCTCATGGAGAAGCGGTTGACTTTGTTGTAACATCAGGTTGTTACAATAAGATTTACGACTTAGCGCATCAGCCATGACGTTGGCTTTCCCTGGGGTGTAGGTTATTCCTAAGTCGAAGTCTGTGATCAACTCAACCCAACGTCTCTGCCTGAGATTCAGATCCGGTTGGGTGAAAATGTACTTCAGACTTTGGTGATCAGTGAATATTTCGCAACGATTACCGAGGAGGTAATGTCGCCAGGTCTTAAGTGCATAGACTACGGCTGCAAGCTCTAGATCATGAGTAGGATAATTCTCCTCATGTGGGTGCAACTGCCGTGAAGCGTAAGCAATTACGTGTCGATCTTGCATGAGAATGCAACCTAGTCCTTGTCGCGAGGCGTCGCAGTAGATAACAAAGTCCTTGGAGAAGTCTGGCGGTACCAGTACAGGAGCAGAGGTCAGGCGTCTTTTCAGTTCCTGAAAACTGTGCTCACATTGTGGAGTCCACTCGAACTTCTTATCTTTCTTGAGGAGTTCGGTTAGAGGTTTAGCAACTTTGGAGAAGTTCTCGACAAAGCGACGACAATAGCTCGCTAAGCCCAGAAAACTCCGAACTTGCTTGACCGATTCAGGTGGAGTCCAATTAAGGACGGCTTGAACTCGCTCAGGGTTAACAGCAATACCTTTACCAGATATTACATGACCCAGATAGGTCACTTCTGATAACCAGAATTCACATTTAGAAAATTTGGCATAAAGGCGATGCTCTCGAAGTTTCTTCAACACTAGCCTTAGATGTTCGGCATGTTCTTCCTCATTCTTGGAGTAGATGAGTATATCATCGAGGTAAACCACGACGAATTTATCCAAATACTCCATGAAGATTGAGTTCATTAACCGAGAAAAGGTGGCTGGAGCGTTGGTTAAACCGAAGGACATGACGGTGTACTCGTATTGGCCATAACGAGTAACAAAGGCCGTCTTAGGAATGTCCCCGTTTCTGATTTTGATTTGATGGTAGCCCAACCTCAAATCCATCTTGGAGAAGACTGAGGATCCAGCGAGCTGATCATACAGGTCGTTGATCCTGGGAAGCGGATATTTGTTCTTGATTGTGACCAAGTTGACAGGTCGGTAATCTACAACCATACGGTCCGTACCATCCTTCTTCTTGACGAATAGAACGGGGCAAGCCCACGGAGATGAACTAGGGTGGATGAAACCCTTTTTCAAGGACTCATCGAGTTGTTTCTTAAGCTCGGCTAGTTCTAGTGGTGCCATCTTATAAGGTCTTCTAGCAATCGGAACGGTTCCGGGGATGAGGTCTATTACGAACTCGACATCCCTGTCAGGTGGAATACCTGGCAATTCCTCTGGAAAGACATCCGGGAAGTCACGGACTATCGGAATGTCCTCAAGGTCTGGTAAAGGGCTAGCGTTAAGAGAATATAATTGTCGCTTGGCTATTCGGGTCAAGACATTGACTATCTTCCCCGAAGGATGGGTGAGTTGAACAGTCCTAGAGAAGCAATCAATTTGGGCATGATGAGCTGACATCCAATCCATACCCAGAATGATATTAATATCTGAAGATTTAAGGGCTATCAAAGACGCGAGGAAAACAAGTCTGTCGACTTGGATTTCATTTCCATGGCTTACTCTAGAAGTTTGCCATTTGGATCCCGGAGTTTGAATTACCATAGAGGTTGGCATATCACCGAATGCGACGTTATGCAAACGAGCATAATTTTCAGATATAAAAGAATGAGAGGCTCCTGTATCGAAAAGAACAGATGCCGGGTGGCAATTAACAAGAAGCGTACCGAGAACGACGTTGGGATCCTCTTGAGCTTCTTCGGCAGAGATACAGTTGACATGGCCACGTGAAGCGGTGACCGGCTTGGCGTGGAATATTTTTCCTGTCGGCTTGCCACGGCCAACAGCTTTAGCAGACTGATTGGGGTTGGTCTGGGGACACTCACGCATATAGTGACCAGATTCCCCACACTTGAAACAAGTCACGGAACTGGTACGTGGAGGAGCATTGTTGGTTGGACCCCCATAGGGCTTGGCTGGAGCAGACTGTTGAACAGGGCAAGGCGCCTGGAAAGATGGCCTCGGTGTGAACCTGGGTGGCAGGGCGGTGTTGGGCACCCACACGCGGCGCTTCTGAGGACCAGCACCGGATGAGGAACCCATGTCACGGCCATGCTTGCGTGTTGCGTCATAATCAGTCTGACCAGTTTCAGCACTGATGGCCTTGTTAACAAGTTTCTGAAAAGATGTGCACTCATGCAAACGGAGGTCGCGGCGAAGCTCAGGACTAAGTCCCTTACGGAACCTTGCTTGCTTCTTGGCATCAGTAGAAACTTCCTCAGTTGCATATCGTGCGAGGTTACCAAACTCCCGGCTGTAAACATCCACAGAAAGTCGGCCTTGGGTGAAACTGCAAAATTCCTCACGTTTACGGTCCATGAGACCCTCCGGAATGTGATGTTCACGGAAAGCCTCGCTGAATTCAGCCCAAGTAGTGACATGGCCCGCTGGGCGCATAGCTCCATAATTCTCCCACCATAGACTGGCGGGGCCTTCAAGATGATATGCAGCAAAGGTGACCTTGTCAGCCTCCGCTACCAGCGCGGAACGCAGTTTGTGAGCGATACTGCGAAGCCAGTCATCAGCGTCGAGAGGCTCGACGGAGTGGTGGAACGTGGGTGGATGCAATTTGATAAAATCACTGAGTGACACCACGTTAGTCCTCTGATGGTGTGTTGTGTTCTGTTCAATACGCTCCAACAAACGGTTGGTCTCCCGCTTGTTTCTCTCAGCTTCCATCATAACCTCGGCTAGGGAAGGAGGATGAGGCAGATTTGCATCCCTGACTTCACTGCCTTCAGCATGCTCTTGAGGAGCAGGGTTAGTGCGCGTGTTGACCATCCTAGGTAAACAAGACAATGATTTAGTCAGGATGATAAAATTCCGACATAGGATACAAAATGTAAGGAATAACTCGAAATGCAAAATGATCATCCGTATGACATGGTAGATACAGAAACTGCTTCTTTATTCCATCGTCATACACACCATACAGGGTTTAGTACAAGACCAAACAAAGTACTATTACAGTGAAAAGAGGATTACATCTCATCGGAGGCATCCCAAGCTCCTATACATTATTTTTCTACACCTCCGGAAAAAGTACAAACTAGGTCATATCCCACGAGTCACGCGGGACGATAGTCGACACAGATAGTGCGAACTAGTGATACTACCACTAACTCAGACCGATCCGTAGTAGTCCTCGTAGAAGTCACCTCCATAGCCTGGAAGCTCAACATGATCATCCGGAAACAGACGATCTCGCGGAGCTTGTGGACCATAGGGACTAGGATGAGGTCTTGGACCAACAGATGGTGGCCTGCGGGGACCGCGAGGTGGGGTGATGCCTCCTACATCACGCCAACCCATCACGTCTGGCAGAGCAGATCTCACAGGATAGAGATCGCGCATATCCGAATATCCAGCTTGCACCGCCGGTGAGAACCGAGTCAAAGTGGCCCAGTGGTCAGCACGGGTATTGAAGAGCTCTAACCTCAAGGCCCGATTTTCACGGTCCTTATCCTCGAGCATCTCAGCAGTGGTGCGAGTCCATGAATCCTCCTGGGTGGGGTCAGCATAGATAGCCTGGAGATACCCTTGTGCTCCCGGAAGTGATCCTGGCATATACCGGAAATCAGAGTCCCGAAATAGACCAGATCTGACTCGCATAATGGTCATCATAGAGTAGGCGGCGTCCTGCACAGCCATCTCAATAGTAACCCCGAGTCCATAGGAGCAGTGAAGGGGCTCGGTGGATCCAGGATAAGATGGAAATATCCTGACAATGCAGAGATACTGGCTTTGATTGAAGTCCCGAAATTGCTCTTCGACCGTGTACTCAGGATACCAGCGGTATCCAGCCTCAGTCATTACCCTGACCAACTTGGCAGTATGGCCGGGTACATCTAGGCATCGAGTCAGGCGAACCACTTGATTGAGGTCGCAAGTGGCCATCTGAAAGCACAATCATAATGCAAAGGCATTAGAATTTCTAGCAAAATTTCGGCAGCATAACAGCTGTAAATGCTCAAGAAGGATTTTGAGACATTTGACAAAGGATTTCACACACACTCAACATCATCATATCAAATTCTGAGTCCATCCTAGCAACATAATATGGTAGAAGAACTGAACGAAGCTTGTATCCATCATACCTATAAGGTACTACTGATTAGTAACACGTGATCCTGATAGAGAGAATAGATCCTAATTCCTTAACCCCCGGTGGAAGAATGGACGGACTCAGATCAGAATGTCATAAGATAAAGGAGTAAAAAGAGCCTTACGTTCCAACCCACAAACAAGTCCCCTACATATAACTAAAGAATTTCTAGACTCAACATCGACCAGTTTGGCTTGGAGAACCTACAGGCAGTCCGGCTCTGATGCCAACGCTGTCAGGACCCCGACTCGATGTCACATCGATCTAGCCAGTAACACCTCATATCACTTTGCGGCCTCACACACGGTATCCCCACGGGTGTCGCCTTAGCTTTGCCCGGGACCGTTTGCGCCTTTTGGCTCACGTATATGATAGTGTCGCTAGCATCCATATGATAAGGAGCCCGGGCTGACATGACTAGTCGTAAACCCAAAGTGGCACAGACTTACAGGGACAGGCATCCATGACCCAGCTTCGAACGTGTCGGTCATCAGCAAGTGGGTCCGGGCTGTAGCACTGGGCTAGCAGGACTCCGGTAAACCGGGCTGTAGCGGGCTAACAGGACTCCGGTACTCAAAGCGTGACATTTCCCCGAAGGGACAGACACAGGAACGAAGAAGGACACATGCCGGCCAGCCTAAGTGTTCCAGAGCAGTAGCAAGCTACCATGGCTCAGCGGTAACACTAGGAGACATTTCCCAGTAAGAGAGGCTACTAAAGATAAACGACTAGATAGTCAGATCCCACACATACCAAGCATTTCAATCATACACACAATATGCTCGATATGTGCAAATACAACGAAGCATCACAACATGACTCTACGACACAAGTACTTTATTTAAGGCTCAGAGAGCCATACATAACATACACAAGGTACGGGTCACACGACCCAGCATTCAAGTCATACAGTCATACAAACCAGCAGCGGAAGTAACTTGTCTGAGTACAGACAACTAGTAAAATAAAAGAGGCTTGGAAAGCCTAGCTATACTACGTGGTCCTTCACAAGCTCAGGGTCACCACCTGGGCCTTTAGCCTACTCGTTGATGTCAACGTCTACATAGAACCCATCAGAAGGGGTTGCAGCGTCTTCTATAAAAATGTAAATTATAGCAACATGAGTACAAAGGTACTCAGCAAGACTTACATCAGATCCTACATACATGCATAGTATCAAGAAGGGTTGGTGGAGTTATTGCAGCAAGCCAGCTTTGATTCTTGGCTAGACTATCCTACGATACTCCAACTTGAAATGGTTTTGCGCACACGAGTCCACTACTCACCACTTCAATACACTACCGAGGATCCACCTCCGTCTCCCTACGGAAGAGCCATCCTCGGCACTCACACTTATCTTGAGGCTTTTAGTAGTTTCCATTTACTTGTCTATGAACTGTATAGGCAACCAAGTAGTCCTTTACCGCGGACGCGGCTATTCGAATAGATCATGTTAACCCTGCAGGGGTGTACTTCTTCATACACGCTCTCACCACTTACCGTCGTTTACACGACATGTACTCGGCAACCTTCAAGCGGAAGCCCAACGTGGGTGTCGGCCACGACCTACCTAACCACCTAAGCCTCCAGTCCAGGTTTATCGCCTATTCAGGTTCCATCCGCAGGGAGTCCGGCCGAGGTTTCCCATACGGCCCCGAACGATGTGAACAGGGTTCCCGAGATACCTAACGGGTATTCGGTACACCGTGCCACGTACCTACCGCATCACAGCCCACCCCTACGGTCAGCGCTGTCCACGGCCTCCAGTAGACTACAAACACCAGAAACTACTTGCAACTCCTGGACGGAGAACTAGGGTGAATAAGAAGCTGAGAGGGTCCATTGGTTTCGGGCCCAATGCATGGTAGTAGCTGATTCTTAAATCACACATACAGATCTCAGTGCTTAAGGTCGGCTTCAATGAAACAACCCACCATGTACTCCTACATGGCCTCTCATCGATACCTTTACCAAATCGTGTTCACCACACCACTCTCGTTACCGACGTAATCATTTCACTCTAGCCCATCAACCAGATGAACCAGACCTGACACGACTCTAATCATAGCAGGCATAGCAAGGTAGGAACAACACATACATATGGCTCAATCAACTCCTACACATGCTAATGGGTTTCATCTAGTTACTGTGGCAATGACAGGTCATGCAGAGGAAATGGGTTCAACTACCGTAGCACACAGCAGTTTGAAACGCATTGTCTTAATGCAGTAAAAGAGAGCAGGAGCGAGAACATGGGATTGTATCGATATGATCAAATGGTTGGTTGCTTGCCTGATGGTTCGATGCACTGATACGGTTCTTCGTTAGGGTAATCACGGTACTCCTCGGAGGCAGAACCTGTCACAAAGGACATCGATACACAACCATCACCAAACAATGTGCAACAATATGATGCATGCATGAAACATGGCAATATGAGTGTGTTGGGCTAATGCAACTAAAACCAGAAGGGTTTGAACAAATTTGAATCAAAGATTCAAATTTCAAACTCAAACATGGCCTTTTAAAGTGCTTTTCCTTGTTCTGCTTAAAACATCACTTTAACTTGTTTGATCATGCATGAAAATAGTACAGATGGATAGATTGGATTTTTCTGATCATTTTTCATATATAATTTGTCTAATTTGGAGTTACAGAATAAAAGTTATGAATTTTTGAAGTTTAAATAATATTCTGGAATTTCCTGATTTAAATTAAATCCAGAAATATATATATTGCGCCAGCATGACGTCAGCATGACGTCAGTGGTCAACTGTGGCTGGCTGAGGTCAAACCTGACGTGTGGGGTCCACACGTCAGTGACAGGGGGGTTTAACAGGGTTAATTTATTCCTAATTAGGGGTTAGTGGCGCTGGGGCCCACTGTCAGTGTCAGGGGGGTTAATTAAGCGGTGATTAGCACTAATCTGACCACCTTGCCGACGGGGCCCACGCGTCAGTGACCCTTGGGGGGTCAAACCCCAGGTCAAACAGGTCAATCCCACCGGCGACATGACGCCGGCGGGCCCGAGACGGCGGCGCGATGCGGAAACGCGCTACAGGGCACGGGCGAGGCCGTGCTTGGGCTCGTTGGAGAGCCCTTGCTCCCGCGCGTCGAACGGTGGTGGTGGCCGTGCCTGGGGTGGCCGGTACCGACGACGGCGACGACCGTGGCGGCTGCCGGAGCTCGGTTGAGCTCGGGGTCGAGGCTACAACGGCTGCGGAGATGCGGGGTTGGCACCTACGGCTTCTACGCGGTGCGGTGAGGACGTGGGTGTGCTCGGTTGGGCGCTACGGTGACTGTGGCCACGGCGGCGACGAGGCACGGCGGCGGCGAGCTTCGGAGCTCAAGGGGGCGGCAGCTACGGGATGCTAGGGACGACGGGGCAAGGGGGAATCGGGTCAGTGGCTCACCGCGGAGCTGCAGGGATGGTTAGCGGGCTCGGGGACGTCCGGTAGCTCCCGATTCGACGGCGACGATCTCCGGTGGCCGAGGAGGGGAACGGCGACGTGGGCGGCGATGCAGGGCTTCCCGAGGGGCTTGGCTTGGTGGGGAGGAAGAGGGGGTCGAGGCGGAGCTCCTGAGCTCAACGGAGGGGCGAGGGGTGGCCGGAGACGGCTGCTATGGCGAACGGCGGCGATGGTGGTGTTCGGCCGTGAGAGAGAGAGAGCGAGGGAGAGGAGGGAAGAACCGAGGGAGAGTGAGAGAGAGCAGGGGAGAGGGCGTGGCGTCGTCCGGGGCATCGAGACGAGGAGGGGAGGGCAGGCAGGCAGGCGAGCAGGTGGCGTGGCGCGGTGGCGCGCGTGCGCGCCGGCCACACTCCCCTCCCTCTGTCGAGGACGAAGACGACAGAGGAGGGAGGCGGGCTGGGCCGCCTGCTGGCTGGGCCGGCCAGCTGGCTGGGCTGCACAGGGAGGAGCCCAGGTAAGCTTCTCCCTTTTATTTATTTCTGTTTTTTTAATTTTCTGACATTTGTTTTGATGTAAATAATATATTAAATCATTTATTTACCTTATGCCAATTTTTGCAGGAGCTAGATATATTATTCTAGAGCTCCTTTATAATTGGCATAATATTTGGACATATATTAATATATATAACTAATATATTTCCAATGCAAATATTTATGCATTAATTCCAAATGCCCAAAATAAATACCTATGAGCTCTTAAAAATATTGGTTTGATTTTTAGCTCTGTCCAATATTTTCAGAGAGCAACATGAGCATTTTCTTGGACCTTTTTGGAGAAATTTTTATTTGGATCATTTTCAGAAATGATTCTGAGGGTTTCACAGATCCCCATTTCAAGTTTCTGATGAAAGAGTAAACATGATGCAACACTCTAATGCATGACTAGCTAGGGTGTGACATCGGGGTGTGGTGTCAAGGTGTCGGGTGTCGGGGGTCGGGGTCGAGGTGTCGTGCCGGGGTGTCAGGGTGTCGTGTCGGGGTGTCAGGGTGTCGGGGTCGGGGTCGAGGTCGGGGTGTGGGTCGGGGTGTGGTGTCAAGGTGTCGGGGTGTCTTTTTCTTCTTCTTCTTCCTCTTTTTTCTCTTTTTTCCTTTTCTTCTTCTCTTATTCTTCTTTTCTTCGTCTTCTTCTTCTTTTCTTCTTCTTCTTCTCCTCCTAGTCTTCCTCCCTCCTCTTCCTCCTCTTCCTCTTCTTCTTCTTCTTCTTCTTCTAAACTAAAACTAATCTAAAATAAACTAAACTAAACTAAACTAAAACTAAAACTAAACTGAAACTAAAACTAAACTAAAACTAAAACTACAACTATAACCAAAACAGAAACTAAAGTAAAAAAAGGGGAGGAGCTCACCTGCAGGGGATCGCGGTGGAGGAGGCGCGGGTCGGCCGGTGGATGGGAGGGCGGCCGCTGGAGGAGGCGGCGGCCCAGTGGAGGGGGAGGCCGACGGCCGTGGCAGGACAGGGTGGGGACAGCGACGGAAGGGAGGAGGCGGGGCGGCTGGACGGCCGCGGCGCGGCTAGCCGACATGGAAGGGGCGGCGGCGGCGCGGTGGAGGTTGGGGCGCCGCAGGGGAGGGGTGCGGGGCGGTCGGCTACGATGGACGGGGTCAGCGGCGGTGGTGCGGGTGTGTATCGGGGATGGCAACACAGGGGAGGGGCAGGGGAGCGGACCGATGTGGAAGGGGCGGCGGGGCACGGTGGAGGTCGTGGCACCACAGGGGAGGGGTGCAGGGCAGCCGGCTACGGCAGACGGGGTCGGCGGCGGCGGCGCGGGTGTGGGTGGGGATGGGAAGGAGACAGAGAGAGAAGAGAGAGAGGACGAGGCGGGACGACCGTTTATGTACCCATCTCTTTGCCGCCCGCCAGCGGTCGGCAAAGAGTCTTTGCCGTCCGCTGGCGGATGGCAAAGAGGTGGGGCCAGTGGGTCATTACGGTTTAGACCTCCACTGGACCCCACCCACCTCTTTGCCGTCCGGTAGCTGACGGCAAATAAACTTTTCCATCAGCTGGTAGACGCCAAAGAACTAGCTGATGGCAAAGGACCTCTTTGTCGTACGCTGACTCTTTGCCGTCCGTTTACTTTAAGTGGACGGCAAAGGACCTCTTTGCCGTCAGCCAGCCGACGGCAAAGAGCTGGCTGATGGCAGATCTCCTGTTTCCAGTTATCTCTACTTTGTTGCATCACCC
Source organism: Triticum dicoccoides (assembly GCF_002162155.2). NCBI lineage: Eukaryota > Viridiplantae > Streptophyta > Magnoliopsida > Poales > Poaceae > Triticum > Triticum dicoccoides. The sequence continues at coordinate 288,047,782 of NC_041380.1, read as the reverse complement.
TTTCCTCTTCAAGGGAAACACCAATGCAAGGTCAAGAAGTAGCAACATCTAACCATATCTAGAGATTCGTCGACACAACTTGTTGCCAAATGATCTTCAGCGTGTGAAAGGCATCAAGATTCCAAGTGATGTATGGATTTTGCAAACCCGACATGCGGCGACGTGGTTCATGCCAATAGCAAATATGCACAACTTGATTTGTAGTGATATCTAGACTGAGCCATGTATCCAGCTGTTGTAGCATCACCCTCTTTTGTTTGATATTATGTACTGTAGTTAGGTTGAAGGATAGATACCTTTCTGGGATCAAGTGCATCCTAACTCAGCTGCGTAGCATGTACCGATAATGATGATGGAGATGTTGCGCAGAAGCCTTATATATCAATTAGGCTTCAAGTGTGTACTTGTTGGTGGAAGTGTTGTCAAATGGGAATTATATTTTGTATTACACATGTAGCCTACAAAGTCCGTCACACAGCCTTGTAACTTCGTACTCCATTTCTAAATTTGTACTAGTACTAGTAGTCCTCTATACCGTATATTGTGCTACACGTACTACTACCTCCCTCATGTTTTATTGGTCCCCTTCATAATTTGTGTCACAATTTGACCATAAATTTAACTAACTAAATGTTAATGCATGTCACAAAAAATTATATAGTTGGATTTGTATTTTAACATAGTTTCCAATGGTATAACTTTGGGTGACATGCATTGACATTTTGCTAGTTAAACCTATGGCTAAAATGTGACACTAAATACGATTAGTAAGTAGTATAGTAGTATTAGTATACGTCGGTCAAATTATTCATCATGTCCTCACATTGAATTGACGTGACAACACGCTGCGTGTGAGGTGACACAAGAGTCCCGGCAGCGTGTTCGGTTGACCAAAGTGAGCCTCAACCCTCTCGTAGTACAACAACACACTCCCATCCTCTACAAAATCACTCTCCCATTCTCTCCTGGTCTCCCTGCCTCCAATCTGCCACCTTGTTCCGATCCATTTGGTACGATGAGCGATGAGCTACTGGAGCTGCTATACTTCATTGCAAGTAGTCAAAAGGAAGATGCTGAAAAATTCATATCAACAAGGATGCGCTTCAAGCTAGTCGGATGAAGGAAGGAACCAACGAGGCCACTCCTATGAGTATTCGTCCCGTCGCCCTGTATGATGATTTCGATCTTTATGGGGGTTTTCAAGTCTGTAGAGTCTGCATGTAGTAATGAAGACAATACCCCAGTTTGTTCGGGTATTGCGGACTTCAGATTTGGAGTACCAATTATCTATCAAAATCTTTCATCATTTACTTAAAACAGTTGATTGGTCATACATTGAGTACCATTTAACAGGAATTAACTCATGCAAGTCCAAGAAGGATTGGTCGGTGCTGCCAGCTGGCGTCAAGTTCGATCCCACGGATCAGCAGATGATCGAGCACCTTGAAGCCAAAGTGAGTGCTAACAGCACAAGATCTCACCCTCTCATCAATTTGTTCATACCAACCATCGGCAGCGAGCACGGCATATGATACACCCATCTTGAGAAACTTCCAGGTGAGACACCAATCGACTGTCTACTTGCACAAACATATTCCTTTGTTTATACCTCTATTTTTCTTTTTAGACATAGACCTAGTGAAGCAATTACAATTTGACAGTTAATAAAAAGTGAAGCAAGTGACTACAACATGCCAAAGATGTTATGAAAATGCCAACTACGTACCCTAAAACTTGTATTCGCCAATACCGCAGGTATCACACTGAGTGGCCTAAGCAAGCATTTCTTCCAGTGCAACTCCAGGGTGTTCAAAAGGAGTACGCGAGTGCGTCGCAAGATACAGTCGGAGTGCGTCATGCACGCGATATGGCACAAGACGGGCAATAGCTTGCCGGTGATGGTCAATGCCCGACAGATGGGCAGCAAAAAGGTTCTGGTGCTGCACACCAACAAGAACTTCGACCAGCAGAGGACTAACTGGGTGATGCACCATTACCACCTTAGGGAGCCCGAGCAAGAGAAGGAGCAGGAGCTGGTCGTCTGCAAGATTTTCTACCAGACCAACACTAGGGCCAGGACTAAAAAGATTATAAGTTAGTTTGGTATTGGTATACTTGTACTAAACCGGCCTAGATTCAAAGCTCTTTGCCGTCCGCTGGCCGACGACATAGCTGGCTACATGGCAACTTCTCAGTGCTGGTCGAGCTGAGGTCTTTGTCGTCTGTCAGCAGACGGCAAAGAGCTTTGCCTCTTTGTCATCCGCTGGCAGACGGCAAAGCACGCCGTTAACCCCTAATGGCCGTCACCCCACCCCACTGCCATCCATGATCTTTGCCGTCTTCTGACCTCCGATGGAGGATGGCACAACCCTTTGTCATCAGCTTCTATGAAGCAGACGGAAAACAAGGCCTTTGCCGGCACTCGTTCAGCCGGACAGTTTGCCGTCCATGATGCATTCCTTTGTCATCCGCCATGGCAGATGACAAAGAAGTTGATTCCAGTAGTATAAGTATTTCCCTCAGTTAAGAACCAAGGTATCAATCCAGTAGGAGATACACGCAAGTCTCCAATCTATGCACCTGCACAAACAATCAAACACTTACACCCAACACGATAAAGGGGTTGTCAATCCCTTCATGGTCACTTGCAAAGGTGAGATCTACAACTATTAAAACATAACACAAAATAAAAGTAAATAAATTGCACCAAGGTATTTTTGGTTTATACATCTGAGAATATATGATGAAAAATAGATCCAGGGGCCATAGGTTTCACTAGAGGCTTCTCTCTTGAAGGAAAATAATAAGTTGGGTGAAGAAATTACTATCGAGCAATTGATAGAAAAGCGCAAAGTTATGATGATTTCCAAGGTAATGATTATGAATATAGCCATCACGTTCGTGTCAAGTAGACCGAAATGATTCTGCATCTACAACTATTACTTCACGCATCGATCGGTATCCAGCATGCATCTAGAGTATTAAGTTCATAAGAACGGAGTAATGCCTTAAGTAAGATGACATGATGTATAGGGATAAACTCAAGCAATATGATGAAAACCCCATATTTTTACCCTTGATGGCAACAATACAAATACGTGCCTCGCTACCCCTACTTTGTTACCAGGTGAGGACACCGCATGATTGAGTCCAAAACTAAGCATCTTTCCCATTGCAAGAAAAACCAATCTAGTTGGCCAAACCAAACCGATAATTTGAAGAGAAATACAAATATATCAAATCATACATATAAGAACTTAGGGAGGAATTCAAATAAAATTCATAGATAATCTGATCATAAATCCACAATTCATTGGATCTCGACAAACACATCGCAAAAGAAGATTACATCAGATAGATCTCCAAGAACATCGAGGAGAACATTGTACTGAAGATCAAAGAGAGAGAAGAAGCCATCTAGCTACTAGCTATGAACCCATAGGTGTTTGGTAAATGCTACCTCTTGAGCTTGCGTTGGTTTTTCCCTTGAAGAGGAAAGGCTGATGCATCAAAGTAGAGTAAGTATTTCCCTCAGTTTTGAGAATCAAGGTATCAATCCAGTAGGAGACAACGCACAAGCCACCGAATACCTGCACCGAATACCAACTTGCACCCAACGTCATAAAGTGGTTGTAAATCCCTTCATGGTTATTTGCAAAGTGAGATCAGATAGAGATGGATAAAAGGTAAAGTAATATTTTCGGTATTTTCGGTTTATGGAACAGAAAGTAAAAGATTGCAAAGAAAGTAAATAGGAAACTAAAATAGTAGATCAGAAACTTATATGATGGAAAGTAGACCCGGGTGCCATAGGTTTCACTAGAGGCTTCTCTCATGATAGAAAATATTACGGTGGATGAACAAATTACTGCTGAGCAATTGATAGAAAAGCGCAAAGTTATGACGAATCTAAGGCAATGATCATGAATATAGGCATCACGTCTGTATCAAGTAGACCGACTCCGGCCTGCATCTACTACTATTACTCCATAGATTGACCAACTCCTGCCTACATCCACTACTATTAATCCACACATTGACCGACTCCTTCCTTCATCTAGAGTATTAAGTTCATAAGAACAGAGTAACGCATTAAGTAAGACGACATGATGTCACGGGATAAGCTCAAGTAATATGATGAAAACCCCATCTTGTTATCCTCGATGCCAACAATATAATATATGTCGGTTCCCCTTTTGTCACTAGGATCGAGAACCACAAGATCAAACCCAAAGCTAAGCACTTCTCCCATTGCAAAAAAATAATTCTAGTTGGCCAAACCAAATCGATAGTTCGAAGAGACTTGGAAAGATATCAAATCATGCATATAAGAATTCAGAGGAGATTCAAATAATATTCATAGATAAGATGATCATAAATCCACAATTCATTGGATCTCGGCAAACACACCGCAAAAGAGTATTACATCAAATAGATCTCCAAGAACATCGAGGAAAACATGGTATTGAGAATCAAAGAGAGAGAAGAATCCATCTAGCTACTAGCTATGGACCCGTAGGTCTATGGTAAACTACTCATGCTTCACCGAAGAGGCAATGTTGTTGATGTAGAAGCCCTCCATTATCGAATCCCCCTCTAACAGGACGCCGAAAAAGGCCACTAGATGGGATCTCGCGTGTACAGAAGGTTGCGGCGGTGGAAAAGTTGTTTCGTGGCTCCCCTGGAAGGTTTTGGGATATTTGAGAATATATAGGCGGAAGAAATAGGTCAGTGGAGTCATGACGGCCCCACAAGGGTGGGGGGCACGCCCTACCCCCTGGGCGCGCCTCCCGTACTTGTGGCCCTCTGGATGTCTTCTGGTCCAAGAAAATCATCGTGAAAGTTTCATTCCGTTTGGACTCCGTTTGGTATTCTTTTCTGTGAAACTCTCAAGCAAGGAAAAAATAGGAACTGGCACTGGGCTCTAGGTTAATAGGTTAGTCCCAAAAATCATATAAAATAGCATATTAATGCCTATAAAACATCCAAAATAGATAATATAATAGCATGGAACAATAAAAAATTATAGATACGTTAGAGATGTATCAAGCATCCCAAGCTTAGTTCCTGCTCGTCCTCGAGTAGGTAAATGATAAAATCATAACTTTTGATGTGGAATGCTACCTAACATATTTATCCATGTAATTCTCTTTATTGTGGCATGAATGTTCAGATCCGTATGATTCAAAACAAAAGTTTAATATTGACATAAAAACAATAATAATTCAAGCGTACTAACAAAATAATTATGTCTTCTCAAAATAACATGGCCAAAGAAAGCTTATCCCTACAAAATCATATAGTCTAGCTATGCTCCATCTTCATCACACAAAATATTTAAATCATGCACAACCCCGATGACAAGCCAACCAATTGTTTCATACTTTTGATGTTCTCAAACCTTTTCAACATTCATGCAATACATGAGCATGAGCCATGGACATAGCACTATAGGTGGAATAGAAGGTGGTTGTGGAGAAGACAAAAAGGAGACAGTCTTACATCAACTAGGCGTATCAACGGGCTATGGAGATTCCCATCAATGGATATCAATGTGAGTGAGTAGGGATTGCCATGCAAAGGATGCACTAGAGCTATAAGTTTATGAAAGCTCAAAAAGAAAACTAAGTGGGTGTGCATCCAACTTGCTTGCTCACAAAGACCTAGGGCATTTTGAGGAAGCCCATCGTTGGAATATACAAGCCAAGTTCTATAATGAAAAATTCCCAATAGTATATGAAAGTGACAATATAGGAGACTCTCTATCATGAAGATCATGGTGCTACTTTGAAGCACAAGTGTGGTAAAAGGATAGTAACATTGTCCCTTCTCTCTTTTTCTCTCATTTTTTGGGCCTTCTCTTTTTTTATTTGGGCTTTTCTCTCCCCTTTTTTATTTTTATTATTTTTTATTTCCTCACATGGGACAATGCTCTAATAACGAAGATCATCACACTTTTATTTACTTACAACTCAAAAATTACAACTCGATACTAGAAAAAATATGACTCTATGTGGATGCCTTTGGCAGTATACCGGGATGTGCGATGAATCAAGAGCGACATGCATAAAAATGATGAACGGTGGCTTTGCCACAAATACAATGTCAACTACATGATCATGGAAAGAAATATGACAATGATGATGTGTGTCATAATAAACGGAATAGTGGAAAGTTGCATGGCAATATATCTTGGAATGGCGATGGAAATGCCATAATAGGTAGGTATGGTGGCTGTTTCAAGGTGGGTGTATGGTACCGGCGAAAGTTGCGTGGTACAAGAGAGGCTAGCAATGGCGTAAAGGTGAAAGTGCGTATAATCCATGCACTCAACATTAGTCATAAAGAACTCACATACTTATTGCGAAAATATTTTAGTCATCGAAACAAAGTACTACGCGCATAATCCTAGGGGGATAGATTGGTAGGAAAAGACCATCGCTCGTCCCCAACCGCCATTCATAAGGAAGACAATTAAAAAAATATCTCATGCTCCAACTTCGTTACATAACGATTCACCATACGTGTATGCTATGGGACTCACAAACCTTAACACAAGTATTTCTCAAATTCACAACTACTTACTAGCATGAGTCTAATATCACCACCTTCATATCTCAAAACAATCATAATGAATCGAACTTGTCATAGTATTCAATGCACTTTATATGAAAGTTTTTATTATATCCCTCTTGGATGCCTATCATATTAGGACTAATTTTATGACCAAAGAAAATTACCATGCTATTTTTAAAGACTCACAAAATAATATAAGTGAAGTACGAGAGCTCTTCAATTTCTATAAATAAAACCACCGGCATGCTCAAAAAGATATGAGTGAAGCACTAGAGCAAAATTGCCTAGCTCAAAAGATATAAGTGAAGCACATAGAGTATTCCAATAAATCACGATTCATGCTTGTCTCTCTCAAAAGGTGTGTACAAAAATTATGATTGTGGCAAACTAAAAAGCAAAGAATCCAATCATAAAATACGCTCCAAGCAAAACACATATCATGTGGTGAATAAAAATATAGCCTCAAGTAAAGTTACCGATAGACGAAGACGAAAGAGGGGATGCCTTCCGCGGCATCCCCAAGCTTAGGCTCTTGGTATCATTGAATATTATCTTGGGGTGCCTTGGGCATCCCCAAGCTTAGGCTCTTGCCACTCCTTATTCCAAAGTCCATCAAATCCTTACCCAAAACTTAAAAACTTCACAACAGAAAACTCAACAGAAAATCTCATAAGCTCCGTTAGTATAAGAAAACAAATCACCACTTTAGGTACTGTTGTGAACTCATTCTTTATTTATATTGGTGTAATATCTACTATATTCCAATTTTTCCAT
>NC_041380.1:288010523-288040041 GCF_002162155.2 Triticum dicoccoides | reverse complement strand
TACTAGCCATAGATGCATCAAAATAAGCAAACAACACGCAAAAACAGAATCTGTCAAAAACAGAACAGTCTGTAGTATTCTAGATAGTTCACCTACTCCTGTAAGTCCAAAAATCCTGGAAAACTAAGACGACCTACTATAAATCTACTATAAAAATTTAGAATTCTTCGACGCTCCTGTGATTTTTAAAAATTCTGGACTAATTGCATAAGTTTCTGTTTTTTCAACAAGATGAAATCAACTATTACCGTAAGCTATCCCAAAGGTCTTACCTGGCACAAACACTAATTAAAACACAAAACCACATCTAACCAGAGGCTAGATGAATTATTTAATGCAAAACAGAACCTAAAAAGCAAAAACAAAAATAAAGTTGGGTTGCCTCCCAACCAGCGCTATTGTTTAACGCCCTTAGCTAGGCATAAAACACAAATAGATCTAAGTGTTATCATCTTTGCATGCAAATTTTCAATTACACACTTATGACTCTTAGGCGATTCTTTGGTTTTATAAATGATCAAACTCCTAGGAAAGAAATAAAGAAATTCATTCGTGACAATATGTTCCTTAATAATGTCTATAAAAATAGGGTGAATACTAATTGATTTGAGATCTTCATTGTCTTTACTAGAAGATTCACCCTTATTCTTAGGAACATAAGTAAACTTGGCAATCTTGGTAGGAGGAAGATTTTGAGTAGTATTAACGGAGGAAAAAGTGGAACCCAAGTTGGTAATAATATCTTCTCGTTTGCCAATTCTAGTAGAATCACCTTTCATTAACTATTGGTTACTTTTCCCTAAGATTCTTTAAGGTAACTCCTACTTCAGATCCATATTGCGTAATCTGATTATGAATCTTTTTATCCAAATTTTCAATCAACTCTGTGGTTAATTTTATTTTCAGTAATTTTATGAATCTTTTTAGCAATTTTATTTTCAGTAATATCCAATCTTTGCATTACATGTTCCAAGGTTAAAACACTTCCATTGACCAGAAGAGGTGGTGGGCCTAGCAAATCTATCATGGCATTGTATCAATCCAGTAGCAGACAACACACAAGCCATCGAATACCTGTATAAACAAACACCGACTTGCACTCAACGTGATAAAGGGGTTGTCAATCCCTTCATGATTATTTGCAAAGTGAGATCTGATAGAGATGGATAAATGGTAAAGTAATATTTTTGGTATTTTTGGTTTATGGAACGGAAAGTAAAAGATTGCAAAAAAGTAAATAAGAAACTAAAATGTAGATCGGAAATTTATATGATGGAAAGTAGACCCGGGGGCCATAGGTTTCACTAGAGGCTTCTCTCAAGATAGAAAATATTATGGTGGGTGAACTAATTACTGATGACCAATTGATAGAAAAGTGCAAAGTTATGAAGATATGTAAGGCAATGATCATGAATATAGGCATCACATCCATATAAAGTAGACCGACTCCTGCCTGCATCTACTACTATTACTCCACACATCGATCGACTCCTGCCTGCATCTAGAGTATTAAGTTCATAAGAACAGAGTAACACATTAAGTAAGATGACATGATGTAGCAGGATAAACCCAAGCAATATGAGGAAAACCCCATCTAGTTATCCTCAATGGCAACAATATCATATGTGTCAGTTCCCCTTCTGTCACTAGGATCGAGCACCGCAAGATTGAACCCAAAGCTAAGCACTTCTCCCATTGCAAGAAAAACCAATCTAGTTGGCCAAACCAAATCGATAGTTCGAAGAGACTTGCAAAGATATCAAATCATGCATATAAGAATTCAGAGGAGATTGGAATAATATTCATAGATAAGCTGATCATAAATCCACAATTCATCGGATCTCGGCAAACACACTGCAAAAGAGTATTACATCGAATAGATCTCCAAGAACATCGAGGAGAACATGGTATTGAGAATCAAAGAGAGAGAAGAAGCCATCTAGCTACTAGCTATGGACCCGTAGGTCTGTAGTAAACTACTCACGCTTCATCGGAGAGGCGATGGTGTTGATGTAGAAGCCCTTCGTGAATGAATCCCGCTGTGGCAGGACGCCGGAAAAGGCCCCTACATGGGGTCTCACGGGTACAGAAGGTTTCGGTGGTGGGAAAGTGCTTTCGTGGCTCCCCTGGAAGGTTTTGGGATATTAGAGAATATATAGGTGGAAGAAATAGGTCGGTGGAGCCACAAGCGGCCCACAGGGGTGGGGGCGCGCCCTACCCCCCTGGGCGGGCGTCCCGTCCTTCTGGCTGCCTCGTGGATTTCTTGATGTGCACTCCAAACCCTCTGGATGTCATCTAGTCCAAGAAAAATCATCACGAAAGTTTCATTCCGTTTGGACTCCGTTTGGTATTCCTTTTCTATGAAACTCTAAAACAAGGAAAAACAGGAACTGGCACTGGGCTCTAGGTTAATAGGTTAGTCCCAAAAATCATATAGAATAGCATACTAATGCATATAAAACATCCAAAACGGATAATATAATAGCATGGAACAATAAAAAAATTATAGATATGTTAGAGACGTATCAATAAACTACTCATGCGTTGGTAGGGCAATAGAGTTGAAGTAGATGCTAAAAAAGGCCCCAAGATGGGATCTCGTGGAAACAGAGGCTTGCGATGGCGAAAAATTATTTTGGTGGACGCTTCTGTTGGTTTGGGTATATTTCTTAATTTATAGGACAAAGTTTAGGGTTGGAGGACTCCCATGGGGCCCACAAGTCAGGGGTGCCCCCTGAGGGCTTGTGGAGCCCTCGGGACTCTTCTGCCTTCATCTCCAAGTCCTACGTGTGTCTTCTGGTCCAAGAAAAATCATCACAAAGTTTTATTCTATTTGGATTCCGTTTGATATTCCTTTTCTGTAAAACTCAAAAACAAGAAAAAAAATAGAAACTGGCTCTGGGCTCTAGGTTAATAAGTTAGTCCTAAAAATAATATAAAATAGCATAATAATGCATATAAAACATCCAAAACAGATAATATAATAGCATGGAACAATAAAAAATTATAGATACGTTGGAGTTGTATCAATGATTGGAAAATTGAGCCTAAGGAACATGGAGTGGTTGCCGAGGCTATAAACCTGCCTCTAGTTGGATACACCTGGTCCAACGGAGCTAGGATCTTTCTCAAACACGAAGCAGCCATAGACATCATAGTCATGAATGCCCCAGGCATTGTACTGCATGTGGTTTGATGAAATAGTTTGGTCAATTTGGTACGTGCGAATGAGCATCAAATGACCACCGTTAGTTGAATGAGCGATCAACCACGAACCATTGACTTGTATATTTCCAGGACCTGGAATCATGAAGGCCACCGCATTTGTGTCTACTACAACAAATCAAATTGGAGATCAGAAGGACAAAAATATAAAATCATGTTCAGAGTATGTGTGGAATTAAGAGTATTATAACAGTGACACAGATCATAGCCAGAGAATTGCAATGCCGTGGTCATAATCATACCACAAGTTAAAAAAATAAGCCAATGGCTTTCATATTCTAGAAATATGTCATGGTTCAAACATCATGTAAAAATGAGAGGAAAACAGCTATTGCAGGATCTACTCATATTCTACCATAGCAGTTACTACTGTTCTCATATCAACTCTAACAATAACATGCATGGTTATGAAAATCTTGGAAACTAGAGTAACATACAACAATCATGAGGTTATACTCATAATATATATTCTAACAATCATTAGATGCCAATTGTTCTCATATCAACTCTAACAATAACATGTGCGATCATAAAATCTAAGAAATGTGAGGGACATATATTAATGATGTGGTTATAGACATACTATCTATTCTAAATTTCTAACAATCAACAGGAAGTCGTATTCATAAGGTAAAGATGAGATGAGATAGAACAATTACACGATGATAGATTCCACTTGTATATGCAGCCAATCTATGCGTCGACCACGTAAACGATGCCATCATGCACTATAGCATCAGACAGAATTGGAGGGTCAACAAGATTGATGATGAGCCATAACCATGTATGGCGACCGGATTCTAGATACACTAGTCCCATGTTGAACAAGGCAATGAGCTCATAATCCATGTAGTATTCTGATGGTGTGGGCACTTCGCATATTACAACCTTCAGCAAATGGAGATCATACCAAAACCTCGACGCGTCTCGTGCGAAGTAGGCAGGAGTGTCCGGCGGGCCATGAGACTCGATACCGGCTGTATCCAATGATGGAAGGGTGATCTCTCACTGGGTGAAGATATCCACGAGACGCCATGGACAACCGGATTGGTGGATGAGGACGATCCAGTTGGCCTTCATGCCCGCCCAGTAGTGGCCGCGCATGAAGGACAGGTGGGCGGGTAGTGGTAGCATGTCGAGGGGCACGACGACAACCTCAGTAGGATCGTCAAGTTCATGTCTGGCCCACCTGCAAGGATTGGGCATTAGCAAGCAGGGTGTGTTGAAAAGGGCCGGACAGTTGCAGATGAGTACACGGTACATAGACACCGAGCATGCGGCCAGACGCACGGTGTTGAGCAGGTCCATACGATTACATATTTGCTCCAAGAGAACATCGGGGAGGGAATTCCAATCGCGGCTCTGCTTGTCAGACGGTTCTGCCATAGGGTTTTTAGAGCGCTGAGCGATTGGGGTTTTCGGTGACTGAAAGAGAGCGGGGAAGTGGATTTAGGCGGGCAAGCGAAGAAGATGGTGTGTGTGGCCAAGCAGTGAGCAAGGGGGATATGGTACACGCGAGCTACCAAGGAAGATGGCGCGGGTGGGCGAGCAGTGAGCGGGGGAAATGGTGTGTGATTGTTGATGGGGAAGGGAGGAGGAAGAAGAAGAGAGGAGGAAGAAGAGAGAAAGACGGGCAAGAAAGTGCATTAAATCTCAATTCTACTAGTACTACTACCAGGATATACCATCCTTCGGAGTGTAAATTGTTAAGATGATGGCATGTGGGTCTACCTCAAGAGGGCTCATATGTCAGTTAATGGAAGAGAGAGGTGTGCAGGCGTATTTGCGGAAGCGTCATTCACTGGCAAACATGATGGCAGCATAGGGTAAGGCTAATTTAGTAACAGCAACACGCTGGCTCAGCTTATTAATTAAGTGTTATTAGAGTCATGCTAGTAGTTGTTGTGAATTTGAGAAATACTTGTGTTAAAGTTTGTGATTCCCGTAGCATGCACAGATGGTGAGCCGTTATGTGATGAAGTCGGAGCATGATTTATTTATTGATTGTCTTCCTTATGAGTGGCGGTCGGGGTTGAGCGATGGTCTTTTCCTACCAATCTATCCCCCTAGGAGCATGCACGTAGTACTTTGTTTCGATAACTAATAGATTTTTGCAATAAGTATATGAGTTCTTTATGACTAATGTTGACTCCATGGATTATACGCAATCTCACCCTTCCACCATTGCTAGCCTATCTTGTGCCGTGCAACTTTTTCCGGTACCATACACCCACCATATACCGTCCTCAAAACAGCCACCATACCTACCTATTATGGAATTTCCATAGCCATTCCGAGATATATGGCCATGTAACTTTCCACCGTTCCGTTTATTATGACACGCTCCATCATTGTCATTTTGCTATGCATGATCATGTAGTTGACATCGTATTTGTGGCAAAGCCATCATTCGTAATTCTTTCATACATGTCACTCTTGATTCATTGCACATCCCGATACACCGCTGGAGGCATCCACATAGAGTCATATTTTGTTCTAAGTGTCGAGTTGTAATTCTTGAGTTGTAAGTAAATAAAAGTGTGATGATCTTCATTATTAGAGAATTGTCCCATGTGAGGAAAAGATGATGGAGACTATGATTCCCCCACAAGTCGGGATGAGACTCCAGATGAAAAAAAGAGGCAAAAAAATGAGAGAAGGCCCAAATAAAAAAATTAAAATGAAAATAAATGAGGGAAAAGAGAGAAGGGGCAATGCTACTATCCTTTTACCACACTTGTGCTTCAAAGTAGAATCATGATCTTCATGATAAGAGACTCTCCTATATTGTCACTTTCATATACTAGTGGGATTTTTTCTTTATAGAACTTGGTTTGTACATTCCAATTATGGGCTTCCTCAAATTGCCCTAGGTCTTCGTGGGCAAGCAAGTTGGATGCACACCCACTTAGTTTCTTTTTTACAAAAAAGGGTTTCCCCTGCTTTAGATTATAAAGCAACATCCAACCGATACAACTAGCTTGCTGGGGCCGTAGCACAAACAAGCCCAAAAGAAAAAGGAGAGAAACAAAAAAAGAAACAAATGCCAACGCCGGAAGCTCAACTAAGCAAAGATGGCCGACACCCGCTGCACCCTCCAGAGAACTACCACCGCCCGCCAAGCACTCCGAAGCCTGGCGTACCAAGCAACTTCTTCATGAAGAAATGCGACGACGACGACGCTGCTTCCCGAACAAGTCCTAGGGTTTCCCCTGGTACGCGGATGGCAGTGGGGAAGGGCTATCACCGACGCCCCTCAGGAGGGTCCAGCAACGCCCACGGGCATAGCCGCGCCGGTGGCGAATGCACCGCCAGAGATTTCTCCCGCCCCGAAACCACCACGGCCACCCCAAACAAACGGAAGCGCACCACCCAACATGCCGCCCACCAGCCTGTGCCACCACAGATACCGAACCATCTTCACTGTCTCACTGAGGCCACTAACACAAGACCTGGAGGTAGGACGAGAAGACACCGAGCTCGGTGGAAACCGCAACGCAACCGACAGGAGGGAACAACCTCCACCGCCGCGCGTAGCCGACCGGACATAGAGACAGGGACTTGCCAGGCCACCACTAGCCCAGCTGGACCCCAACGGGTCCGGACAGTCCCTATAGCCACGCTGCAGCATGCCGATCGCCGAAGCCATCACCATCGCATCCATGGCTGCCTCGCTCACCACCAGGGACTGCAGGCCCATCCCAGCCAAGATGGGGCCCGAAAGGGCCTACATCTGGGCCGAGCAGGCGCCACCCCATAGCCAACAGCCACGCCGCCGCGTCGATAGCACCCGAAGCCTACAGAACTCCGCCGACGGGCCCCACTGCCGCCAGCCGGACAGCACCACCTCCGGGCAGGAGGGAGCACCGACTCCTCCTCCAGGCACGCGGGGAAGGGACATCCGCTGCCGCCGGCGCCACCCAGGCACGCCGGAGGCCGCTGCCGGCAGCGGTGAAGGGAGATGGAGGAGGAGGGGGTCTGGATGGGGTGGCGGGCAGGGGGGCACTCCGCCGCCTCAGGCGGCGATGGGAGCACCGGGCGAGGGGAAAGAGGAGGGAGGAGAGGGAGGAAGGGCGGGGGGCGCGCGCGCCAGCGGACGACGCTGGCGGCCGGCACCGGGAGGAGGAGGCGAGGGAGGCCGCCGCCGGCGGGGGGAGCAGGGGAGGAACCCTAGCTCGGGGTCGCTCCCACCTGACTCAAATTGATATCTATTGATGGATATCTATTGATGGGCTCCCACCTCACTTAGTTTCTTTTTTTGAGCTTTCATAAACTTATAGCTCTAGTGCATCCATTGCATGGGAATCCCTACTCACTCAAATTGATATCTATTGATGGGCATCTCCATAGCCCATTGATATGCCTAGTTGATGTGAGACTATCTCCTTCTTTTTGTCTTCTCCACAACCACCATCTATTCCACCTATAGTGCTATGTCCATGGCTCATGCTCATGTATTGCGTGTAAGTTGAAGAAGTTAGAGAACATCAAAAGTATGAAACAATTTCTTGGCTTGTCATCGGGGTTGTGCATGATTTGAATATTTTGTGTGATGAAGATGGAGTATAGCCAGACTATATGATTTTGTAGGGATAAACTTTCTTTGGCCATGTTATTTTGAGAAGACATAATTACCTTGTTAGTATGCTTGAAGTATTATTGTTTTTATGCAATATTAAACTTTTTTTTGAATCATACGGATCTGAACATTCATGCCACAATAAAGAAATTACATGGATAAATATGTTGGGTGGCATTCCGCATCAATAATTCTGTTTTTATCATTTACCTACTCGAGGACGAGCAGGAATTAAGCTTGGGGATGCTTGATATGTCTCCAACGTATCTATAATTTTTTATTGTTCCATGCTATTATATTATCTGTTTTGGATGTTTTATATGCATTAATATGCTATTTTATATTATTATTGGGACTAACCTATTAACCTAGAGGCTAGTGCCAGTTTCTGTTTTTTTCCTTGTTTTAGAGTTTCGCTGAAAAGTAATACCAAATGGCGTCCAAACGGAATGAAACTTTCGCGATGATTTTTCTTGGACCAGAAGACATCCCCAGGACTTGGAGTACACGTAAGGGAAGCCACAAGGCACCCACAAGGATGGAGGGTGCGCCCAGTGGGTAGGGCGTGCCCCCACCATTGTGGGCCCCTCGTGACTCCATCGATCTATTTCTTCCATCTATATATTCTCAAATATTCCAAAACCTACTAGGAGAGGCACGATGCAGGCAGGAGTCGGTCGATATGTGGAGTAATAGTAGTAGATGCAGGCAGGAGTTGGTCTACTTGATACGGACGTGATGCCTATATTCATGATCATTGCCTTATATATCGTCATAACTTTGCGTTTTTCTATCAGTTGCTCAACAGTAATTTGTTCACCCACCGTAATATTTTCTATCTTGAGAGAAGCCTCTAGTGAAAGCTATGTTCCCCGGGTCTATTTTCCATCATATAAGTTTCCGATCTACAATTTTAGTCTCCAATTTACTTCCTTTACAATCTTTTTACTTTCCGATCTAGAAACCAAAAAAACCAAATATATTACTTTACCGTTTATCCATCTCCATCAGATCTCACTTTGCAAATAACCGTGAAGGGATTGACAACCCCTTTATTGCATTGGGTGCAAGTTGGTGTTTGTTTGTGCAGGTATTCGGTGACTTGCGCATTGTCTCCTACTGGATTGATACCTTGGTTCTCAATAGCTGAGGGAAATACTTACTCTACTTTGTTGCATCACCCTTTCCTCTTCAAGGGAAAAACCAACGCAAGCTCAAGAAGTAGTAGCGCGCCCTCCATCTGCTTGTCCTCTGGGACTCGCCATCGGCCTTGACATGCCCGAAGATCGGACAAATCCATAGAGACATCATCAAGCTCTTGATCACGTGGCCCACATGCTGGTTGTCGCGGTGGGGATTGCACCATGGGGTGGCCCCTTCCGCATGACCAGTAGTGTGGGCTGCTGTCATCGTCTGGGAAGGCCGTGGCTGGCTAGCTTGCTGTGAGACTCAAGCCTCGGCAAAGCCAACCAGGATCTAAATGGTGGCTCTCCACTCATCCATCTGATCAACTGCCGGTGGAAATCTCAGTAGCAGCTAGGCCCGTGCCATAGCCTCCGAAGTGGTGCTTGGCATAGGTGAGGGTGATGTAGACCGCAGCGTCACTTGGCTCCGGATGGTGCTAGCCAGGGCGGCGCTGGGGTCCCGCCGTCGGGATCCAGTCGCTTGGATGGCATGGTGATGAGGTGGTGGCCCGTGTGGACCAATGACACTGGTCAGAGCGTTGGCGGGACCAGTTTGCTCCGGGGTGGTGCATGTCCTACGACCGCGCCTGCAGCGGGGGTGGCCGGAGGATTGCAATTTGCCTCAGGGCGATCATCACCGCTGTGGCTATGCCCCTCGGCTAGGCAAGGAGGGATAGAAGGAATAGCCTCTCTACCCGTACCTCGTGGAGCCCGGTTGCCGGGGTGTTGTTGGTGTTGTCCTTCTCCGGTGCCTCCCGTTCCTGCTTCGGCCATGGGGGAGGTGGTGACAATGCCGCCTGCATTGATCACGTCTCCCACAGCACCCACATCCTCATGCATCCCCGCATTCCCTGTGGCGTCAACCATCATGGGCGACGGGGCCTTCGAGGTGCACTGGTGAGCTGCGGCACCAGGCTTCTTCTTGGGCGCCATAGTTGATAGAGCCATCGATGATGAAAATGGCAATGAAGATGACGCGCTGCTTACGCTCTCGGGTTGGCGCAAGTGATCCCCCTACCTGGCGCACCAAAGATGTCCTGGGAAACCACGGCCACCTATGGGGCAACGAGCCCCTTTTGGTTCGGCAGGGGGATGGGCACATTGCACAAAGAGCGTAGAAGCGTAAAACAGCATGACATAGATCACGCGGGCAGTTTTACCCAGGTTCGGGCCACCATGAGTTATAAAACCCTACTCCTGCTTTGGTGGATTGATGGTGGATAATGGTGGAAAACGTGACGCTCTTGCCCGACAGGGTTGCCTCGGGGCGAGAGTAGCTATGCGCGTATGAATATGCGAGGGTCCAAATCCTTTCTATGGTTGCCATGGGCCTCCTTTTATAGATGAAGGGGTCACCACATTGGCAAATCAGTCATTTACACACTTATATGATAGTAAACAGTGATATCATACATAACTCTGCAGGCGGACAAAGCGCATTCAATGTGCCGCTCAATGTCACAGCACAGCGCACCCGACAAGCCTTACCGGGCTGTTTTGCCAGCTTCAGGCCTGCTTGCTTGACATGTCTCTGGACGGGTGTCGATTGGAGGTGTTCCTTGTAGGAAATGGCTGCCATGTGGCACGAAGCAGCCACTTAGTCACTTAGGGGCTTGACATCACACCGATTGATGACTTGAATCGATGTGAGGTGGTGTGGTGGAGTGGTTTGGCTCCGCAAGCCCCGGCAGGCCTGACGGGACGATCTGGAGGCTTGTTTCCGGGGTAACCCCAACCCCACCAGGCTCGCCTTCCCGGCAAGGGAAGTTTTTCCCTTAGTGACATCTTGTCTCTCTGGCTTGACTTGGTCTTTTCGACCAGCTCTCTGATTCTTCCAAGAGCTGATCCCTTCGTGCTTGGTTTGATCTTGGGCATTGCAAACTTGTCCTTAGGCCTGTGCACAGTCTGGGCAATGGACCCAGGGTTTGTTGCACTGGCACTACAATTTATTTGTTTTTACTTTGTTTTACGTTCTAGCAATCTTTTGTATATATCTCTATCATATCTCATCCTTGCAAGTGACCATGAAAGGATTGCCAACCCCTTTATCGTGTTGGGTGCAAGTGTTTGATTGTTTGTGCAAGTACATAGATTGGATACTTGCATGTACCTCCTACTGGATTGATACATTGGTTCTTAAACTGAGGGAAATACTTATTGTTGTGGAACATAGTATTTCAAAAAATTCCTACGATCACGCAAGATCTATCTAGGAGAAGCATAGCAATGAGTGGAGAGAGTGTGTCCACGTACCATCATAGACTGAAAGCGGAAGCGTTTAGTAACGCGGTTGATGTAGTCCAACGTCTTTGCGATCTAACCGATCAAGTACCGAACGCATGGCACCTCCGTGATCTGCACACTTTTAGCTCAGTGACGTCCCTCGAACTCTAGATCCAGTTGAGGCCGAGGGAGAGTTTCATCATCACGACAGTGTGGTGACGGTGATAATGAAGTTACCGACGCAGGGCTTCGCCTAAGCACTATGACAATATGACCGAGGTGGAAAACTGTGGGGGGGGGGCACCGCACATGGCTAAGAAATCAACTTGTGTGTCTATGGGGTGCCCCCTCCCCCATATATAAAGTAGGGGAGGATGGGGCCGACCGGCCTCAAGGGGCACGCCCAAGGGGGGAATCCTACTCCTACTAGGAGTACTGTCGTGGAATTGTCACGTCGGATGTCCTAGTGTGAGGACTTAGTCGTGGAGCCATCACAACGAGAGTAGCTTAAAGGGGTTAATCAGGACAAGGGACACGAGGAGTTTATACTGGTTCGGCCCCTTGCAGTGAAGGTAAAATCCTAATCCAATTTGAGGTGGTATTGCTAGGGTTTCGATGACCAGGGAGCAAATACGCTTAACCTGGCTCTCGATCTCTTGTTTCTCGTCCTTAAACCGCTGCCGGGTCATCCCTTTATATACACAGGTTGACGCCCGATCGGTTTACAGAATCCCGGCCGGCTCATAAACGTGTCCGGCTCGGTATCTACTCTTTCCTATCTTAAAATACAAGTCATACGCCTATGGCGGTTTTATGATATAGGATGAAATCCTAGAGGGGGATCTTTTCACACTTGGAGGGGGAAAAGGGCTAACTCTCAAGAACACAAGGAGGAAAACACTCAAACAATTCCCCAATCACACATCCACTAGGATAGCAACATAAGATCCACAAGTCACAAACACAATCAAAGGAAAGATACAATGGCAAAGTTCTTCCCACTCCTAGGAGATGTGGTCTTGAAGATAGTCTTCTCCTAGAGGAGGTCTTGAAATCCACTAGGATTCTTCCCAAGAGGGGTCTTAATTCCACAAATGGGAAGGTAGAAGGAGCAAAGCTCACAAATGTCTCATCTCATACTTTGCTAACCCTAAACATAGCCCTAGGTACGGTTTATATAGTCTTGGGGTCGAAAGAGATGAAGAGGGGCTCGGTTTGGGGATCTCAGCCATCCATCCTGGGAGGCCCGTGCGCATGGGGTAAGTTGGGCCCGTGCGCACGGGGGTCCCATGGGCATGGTACAGGCCCGTGCGCACGGGGTGCTCCAGTGCCAACTTCATGGATAGCCCGTGGGCACGGGGTCTTGGGGGCCCGTGCGCACGGGGTCACCTGGGACTTCCAGTTTTGCTGGTGTTGCACTCCGTCTTGGTCCGCGTGGCCTTGGGGTAGTTCCTCTTCTCCTTGGGGGTGCTCCTGAGCCTCTTGGTGGTGTATCTTGGTGAGGTAGCAACAATGTTGCATGCGTATCCATATGCAAGCTAAGTAGGAAGGAGTTCACCTCTGTTTCCAAAGCACGTGTTCTCGCTCTTGTCATAGGTCCACGCGGGGCTTGATGTGTCGGTGTACAGTCCATGGGGATGATGGAAGGATGCTCCGCATCATCTCCCCCCCTTGGGAGAGATCCGTCCACGGATCGTGATCTTCATCACCATGGTACTTGGCCAAGTCTTTGACGTTGAATGTGTCGCTCACATTGTACTTGTCTCGTGGGATGTCGACCTTGTAGGCATTGTCGTTGTAGAGTGCGAGTACCTTGAATGGGCCATCGGCTCTTGCAAGTAGCTTGGACTTGCATTCCTTGGGGAAACGATCCTTGCAGAGATGTACCCAAACTAGGTCACCCGGTTGAAACACCACTGGGGACTTGTTGGCGTTGCGCTTGGTCGCGAGTCGTTGTACTTGGAGCTGTAAGGTGTGCATTGTATCTCCATGCATCTTCTTGAGGTGGTTCACTCGATCGCTTGCGTCCATGTTGATGCGCTCTTGTAGTGGTAGAGAAAGAATGTCCAATGGGGACAATGGGTTGAATCCATAGACGACTTCAAAATGGGACTTGCCGGTGGTCGAATGTGTTGCACGGTTGTAGGAGAACTCGGCGATTGGTAGGCACTCCTCCCACTCCTTGATGTTCTTCTTGATCGAGACTCGTAGTAGAGTGGAGAGTGTACGGTTCGACACCTCCGTTTGGCCGTCGGTTTGAGGGTGGTACGCCGTGGAGAAGAGTAACTTGATTCCGAGCTTGGCGCATAAGGTCTTCCAAAAGTAACTCAAGAACTTGACGTCGCGGTCCGAGACAATTGTCCTTGGCATTCCATGAAGACGTAATATGTCCCTACAAAACAAATTTGCAACATGTGAAGCATAGTCGATCTTGTTGCAAGGAATGAAATGAGCCATTTTGGAGAAACGGTCCACAACAACAAACACAGAGTCCTTGCCATTTCGTGTTCTAGGCAAACCAAGTACAAAGTCCATGCTAATGTCTTCCCAAGGTTGGTATGGAATTGGTAAAGGCATATAGAGACGATGTGATTGAGCTTTGGACTTAGCTTTGTGACATGTAGAACACCGGTTGGTGAAACGATTGACGTCCCTAACCATCTTTGGCCAAAAGTAGTTCTTGGAGAGCATAGCAAGTGTCTCGTCGCGTCCAAAGTGTCCCATTAAGCCTCCTCCATGGGATTCCTATAAAAGCAACAAACGAAGAGAGGACTCGGGAATGCAAAGTTTGTTAGCTCTCATAAGATATCCGTCTTTTAGGTAATAGCATTCCCAAGATGCATGCGGCAAACACTTGTTATAAGGAATGGCAAAAGTTGCATCATGCTCATACAAGTCTTTGATATGCTCAAAACCAATAACATTCAATTCAAGTTGGGTGACAAGCATGCATATACGGGAAAGCGCATCCGATACAATGTTTTCTTTACCCTTGATGTACTTGATGACATAGGAAAAGACTCAATAAATTCACTCCATTTAGCATGACGCTTGTTCAACTTAGTTTGACCCTTAAGATACTTGAGAGTCTCATGATCGGTATGAATGATAAACTCATGGGGACGAAGGTAATGTTCCCATTCATGTAAAACACGGACTAAAGCATAAAGCTCTTTGTCATAGATGGGGTAATTGAGTTGCGCTCCGGTAAGTTTCTCACTGAAGTAAGCTATGGGGCGCTTCTCTTGCGTTAACACACCTCCTATGCTGTTACCACTAGCATCACAATGAATTTCAAAAGGTTTGTCGAAGTTTGGTAAAGCAAGCATGGGAGCATGAGTAAGCAAATTCTTAAGCTCATTGAATGCGATATCTTGGGATGGTCCCCAAACAAAAGGCGCATTCTTCTTGCTCAAAGCATGCAAAGGCGAAGCAATGGTGCTAAAATCCTTCACAAAGAGACGATAGAAACCCGCAAGACCAAGGAAACTACGCACTTGATGCAAGTTGGTTGGTTGCGGCCAAGTTTTAATAGCATTGATCTTGGACTCATCTACATGAACACCCTTAGAAGAAACAACAAAACCCAAGAAAACGAGCTTATCAACACCAAAAAGGCATTTCTCCATATTAGCATAGAGGCGCTCTTTTCTAAGAGTTTGCAAAACGGTGCGGACATGGGTGACATGCTCTTTGATGGATTTGCTAAACACAAGAATGTCATCGAAGCAAACCACAACAAATATACCAATGTAAGGGCAAAAGACATGATTCATAAGGCGCATAAAAGTGCCCGGTGCTTCTGAGAGACCCGTAGGCATGACTAACCACTCATACAAACCAAACTTGGTTTTGAAGGCGGTTTTCCATTCATCACCCTCTTGTATGCGGATTTGTTAGTAACCACTCTTAAGATCAATTTTGGAAAATATAGTGGCACCGCTAAGTTCATCTAGCATATCATCGAGGCGTGGAATGGGATATCGATAGCGAACGGTGATAGCATTGATAGGTCTACAATCGGAGCACATGCGAAAGTTACCGTCACGTTTTGGCACAAGGATGACCGGTACGACACAAGGACTCAAACTTTCATGCACATGACCATGGTCTATGAGATGCTTTACTTGCCTTTGAATTTCTTTGGTTTCTTCAGGGTTGACGCGGTAGGGAGCTTTGTTTGGAAGTGACGCTCCGGGAATGAGATCGATGCGGTGCTCAATGCCTCGTAGTGGAGGTAGTCCCGGAGGTAGCTCATCGGGGAAAACATCTTGAAATTCCTGCAATAGAGAAGATAACACCAAAGGTAGATTGTGAGAGGTGTTAGTTTTTGGTGCCTCGTCCTTGCACAATAGGACATAGTGTAGGACACTTGATGGGTTCTCACACACTTCTCTAATCTCACGTTTGCTGGCAAATAGGACTAAGTTTTTCTTGTCGCTCATCATGGAGGCACTCAATTTGGGCTTGTGGCGCTCACTCTCTTTTTGGTGGCTCACTCTCTCACTATTCTCTCCACGACTGGTGTTTTGCTTATCGGCGAGCACTTGGCTTGGAGACATAGGACGTAGTACAAACTCTTTCCCTTTCATTTTGAAGCTATAGTGATTGGTACGCCCATTGTGAATGACACCTCGGTCAAATTTCCATGGCCGCCCAAGAAGGAGGTGGCAAACGGTCATCGGAAGGACATCACACTCCAAAGTGTCTTCATAGGCGCCGATCTTGAAAGAGACTTGTACTCGATGCTCGACTTGTATGGTGCCGGTGTCACTTAGCCATTGAACCTTGTAGGGGTGAGGGTGCTTTGTCTTGACCAATTGGAGATTGGAGCATAGATATTCACTTGCTAAGTTGTGGCAACTACCTCCATCGATGATGACCTTGACGGACCGTCCGTTGATGCTGGCCTTTGTGTGGAACATATGGCATCTTTGATCTTCGTCTTGTTGATGTTGAAGAGTCAAGACCTTGGAGACAACAAGAGCGGGACTTGAATCTTCATCACAAAAGACTTGATCATCTTCGTCTTCTTTGTTCACTTGTCGGTGCATGGCCACTTGCTCAAGGGCTTCCATTTCTCCTTCACTCATGGAGTCATAGGTGCCGTCGTCGATGAGGATCATGGTGCGCTTGTTTGTGCACTCGAAGGACTTGTGGCCTTGGCCTCTGCATGTGAAACATTTGATGGAACTTGTCTTGATGGTCTCATCGGTTGGAGTAGATGATGATGAAGCTTTCGGCTTGAAGTTGCTTGTAGTAGGAGGACGACTTGCGCTTGTCGAAGTCTTCTTGTAACTTGACTTGTCGCCGGTACTTGGTGAAGCTCTAGTTGAGGTAGGAGTTTCCGAAGTCGCGGGAGCTTGATGAGAGGAGCCGTAGGTCTTGGACGAGAACTTGGCATTCTTGAAATCATCTTGCACTTGGCATTCTGCTTTGATGGCTTGGTGCACTAGCTCGATGAGATTTGAGTATGGATGGAAGTTGGCGATATTCTTGATGTGATGGTTGAGGCCATTCAAGAAGCGTGCCATTGTTTACTCATCATCTTCCGTGACATTGGCTCTTACCATAGCAATCTCCATCTCCTTGTAGTATTCTTCAACGCTCTTGGTTCCTTGCTTGAGTTGTTGGAGTTTCTTGAAGAGGTCGCGGTTGTAGTAGGTAGGAACGAAGCGTGCTCTCATGACATCTTTCATTTGCGCCCAAGTAGTGATGGGTGGATCACCTCTTGCCTCTCGGCGCTCAATGACTTGTTCCCACCAAATAATGACATAGTCTTGGAACTCAAGAGATGCCATCACAATCTTCTTATCTTCTTCATAATTGTGCAAACGAAAGATTTTGTAAACTTTCAATGCCCATGAAAGGTACTCTTCGGGATCGTTGCTTCCGTTGAACTTGGGCATGGTGAACTTGAGCTTGCGGTAGCATTGCTATTCATTGTATTGGGGTCGGGGATGATAACGCCCATGTTGTAGATAATTGTTCAACTCATGGTGCTCTTGACGCGGAGGGTTGTCAACCTCATGTTGCTCTTGTCATGGAGGATTTCCATTATCTTCATGCTCTCGATGAACTTGATGGTGTTGGTGAGCTTGTGGGGGGGCTCTGCGAGCTTGAGGAGGAACTTGACGATGCACGCGAGCTTGAAATCTTTGTTCTTGAATTTCTTCACAAAATGCTTTCTCTTGTTCACGGGCTTGACGGCTTCGGTCGGCAACGGCTCGACTCGAATCGCATAGAGCTTGTTGCGCCGCAAGTGCTTGAGCATCACGAAGTTGTTGTTCTTGACGTTGTGTCTCGGCATCTTGTGCAAGTTGGTGTAGACGCGCACGTTCTTCCTCTTCATGTTGGCGTTGTTATTGCCGTTCTCGTGCTAGCGCAAAGGTCTCTTGAGTTTGACATTGTCGGCGCTCTTGAGAGTCGGTGTCTCGAAGTGGATTGAGGCTTGCTTGACGGTCAGTGCGCACGGCTCGACGAAGAGTGTTCGATGCTGGTGTACTTGAGCCGGAGAGGGTGAAGTCGGAGTGGCGGCTTGAACGGCTCCGTCTTGAAGTGGAAGATGAGTGGTCGAGCAACAAAGCACGAATTTCGTCCATCCTTGCGTCATTCTCTTGCTTGTGATCGTCGAGCTTGTGGCCGAAGTAGTCCCTTGTGCGTTGCTCGGAGAGTCGCAAGTCGGCGGCAAGGTTGTCGATGCGATCACTCATAGCTTGTTGCTCTTGATGCAAAGCACGTTGTGCACCAAAGAGGTGACTCTTGGTGACGAAGGAGTTCATGTCGTCGTCTTGCTCCATGAAGAGTGGGTTGATAGTGAAGGAAATATGCCCTAGAGGCAATAATAAAGTTATTATTTATTTCCTCATATCATGATAAATGTTTATTATTCATGCTAGAATTGTATTAACCGGAAACATGATACATGTGTGAATACATAGACAAACATATAGTCACTAGTATGCCTCTACTTGACTAGCTCATTAATCAAAGATGGTTATGTTTCCTAACCATTGACATGTGTTGTCATTTGATTAATGGGATCACATCATTAGGAGAATGAGGTGATTGACATGACCCATCCCGTTAGCTTAGCACTTGATCGTTTAGTATTCTGCTATTGCTTCCTTCATGACTTATACATGTTCCTGTAACTATAAGAATTGTGTAACTCCCGTTTACCGGAGGAACACTTTGGGTACTACCAAACGTCACAACGTAACTGGGTGATTATAAAGGAGTACTACAGGTGTCTCCGAAGGTACATGTTGAGTTAGCATAATTCGAGATTAGGTTTTGTCACTCCTATTGTCGGAGAGGTATCTCTGGGCCCTCTCGGCAATACTCATCACCTAAGCCTTGCAAGCATGTAACTAATGAGTTAGTTATAAGATGAAGTATTACAAAACGAGTAAAGAGACTTGTCGATAACGAGATTGAACTAGGTATGGGATACCGACGATCGAATCTCGGACAAGTAACATACCGATGACAAAGGGAACAATGTATGTTGTTATGCGGTTTGACCGATAAATATCTTCGTAGAATATGTAGGAACCAATATGGGCATCCAGGTCCTGCTATTGGTTATTGACCAGAGATGTGTCTCAGTCATGTCTACATCGTTCTCGAACCGTAGGGTCCGCACGCTTAAGGTTTCGATGACAGTTATATTATGAGTTTATGTATTTTGATGTACCGAAGGTTGTTCGGAGTCCCGGATATGATTACGGACATGACGAGGAGTCTCGAAATGGTCGAGACATAAAGATTGATATATTGGACGGATATATTTGGACACCGGAAAGGTTCCGGAGAAGTTTGGAGCCCCGGAAGGTTACCGGAACCCCCCGGGAGGTATATGGGCCTTATTGGGCCCATGTAGGAGGAAGAGAGAAGGAGCAAGGGAAGGGGCGCGCCCCCCAAGCCCAATCCGAATTGGGGAGGGGGGCCGCCCCCCCCTTTCCTTTCTCCTTCCCCCTCTTCCTATTACTACTACTAGTACTACTTCCTAATACTAGTACTCTTTCCTTCCCCCTCCAAATAAGATAAGGAAAAGAGAGGGAAACCTACTTGGAGTAGGTTTCCCCCTCCTCATGGCGCGCCCCCCCTAGGGCCGGCCACCTCCTCCCTCCCTCCTTTATATACGGGGGTAGGGGGGCACCCTAGAACACACAAGTTGATCATTGATCGTTCCTTAGCCGTGTGCGGTGCCCCCCTCCACGATATTACACCTCGGTCATATTGTAGCGGTGCTTAGGCGAAGCCCTGCAACAGGAGAACATCAAGATCGTCACCACGCCGTCGTGCTGACGGAACTCCCCCTCGGCGCCTCTGCTGGATCGGAGATCGAGGGTGCGTCATCGAGCTGTACGCGTGTCAAGAACTCGGAGGTGCCGGAGTAACGGTACTTGGATCGGTTGAACCGGAGGACGTACGACTACTTCCTCTACGTTGAGTCAACGCTTCCGCTTCGGTCTACGAGGGTACGTAGACAACACTCTCCCCTCGTTGCTATATCATCACCATGATCTTGCGTGTGCGTAGGAAATTTTTTGAAATTACTACGTTCCCCAACAGTGGCATCAGAGCCAGGTTTTATGTGTTGATGTTATATGCACGAGTAGAACACAAGTAAGTTGTGGACGATATAAGTCATACTGCCTACCAGCATGTCATACTTTGATTTAGCGGTATTATGAGATGAAGCGGCCCGGACCGACATTACGCGTACGCTTACGCGAGACTGGTTTCACCGTTACGAGCACTCGTGCTTAAAGGTGGCTGGCGGGTGTCTGTCTCTCTCACTTTAGTTGAACCGAGTGTGGCTACGCCCGGTCCTTGTGAAGGTTAAAACGGAGTCTATTTGACAAACTATCGTTGTGGTTTTCATGCGTAGGTGAGATTGGTTCTTGCTTAAGCCCGTAGCAGCCACGTAAAATTTGCAACAACAAAGTAGAGGACGTCTAACTTGTTTTTGCAGGGCATGTTGTGATGTGATATGGCCAAGACATGATGCTATATTTTATTGTATGAGATGATCATGTTTTGTAACCGAAGTTATCGGCAACTGGCAGGAGCCATATGGTTGTCGCTTTATTGTATGAAATGCGAACGCCCTGTAATTGTTTTACTTTATCACTAAGCGGTAGCGATAGTCGTAGAAGCAATAGATGGCGTAACGACAACGATGCTACGATGGAGATCAAGGTGTCATGCCGGTGACGATGGTGATCACGACGGTGCTTCGAAGATGGAGATCACAAGCACAAGATGATGATGGCCATATCATATCACTTATATTGATTGCATGTGATGTTTATCCTTTATGCATCTTATCTTGCTTTGATTGACGGTAGCATTTTAAGATGATCTCTCACTAATTATCAAGAAGTGTTCTCCCTGAGTATGCACCATTGCGAAAGTTCTTCGTGCTGAGACACCACGTGATGATCGGGTGTGATAGGCTCTACGTTCAAATACAACGGGTGCAAAACAGTTGCACACGCGGAATACTCAGGTTATACTTGACGAGCCTAGCATATACAGATATGGCCTCGGAACACGGGGACCGAAAGGTCGAGCGTGAATCATATAGTAGATATGATCAACATAGAGATGTTCACCATTGAAACTACTCCATCTCACGTGATGATCGGACATTGTTTAGTTGATTTGGATCACGTAATCACTTAGATGACTAGAGAGATGTCTGTCTAAGTGGGAGTTCTTTAGTAATATGATTAATTGAACTTAAATTTATCATGAACTTAGTACCTGATAGTATTTTGCTTGTCTATGTTTGTTTGTAGATAGATGGCTCGTGCTATTGTTCCGTTGAATTTTAATGCGTTCCTTGAGAAAGCAAAGTTGAAAGATGATGGTAGCAATTACACGGACTGGGTCCATAACCTGAGGATTATCCTCATTGCTGCACAGAAGAGTTACATCCTGGAAGCACCGCTGGGTGCCAGGCCTGCTGCTGATGCAACTGACAACGTTAAGAACGTCTGGCAGAGCAAAGTTGATGACTACTCTATAGTTCAGTGTGCCATGCTTTACGGCTTAGAACCGGGTCTTCAACGACGTTTTGAACGTCATGGGGCATATGAGATGTTCCAGGAGTTGAAGTTAATATTTCAAGCAAATGCCCGGATTGAGAGATATGAAGTCTCCAATAAGTTCTACAGCTGCAAGATGGAGGAGAACAGTTCTGTCAGTGAGCATATACTCAAAATGTCTGGGTATAATAATCACTTGATTCAACTGGGAGTTAATCTTCCGGATGATAGCGTCATTGACAGAATTCTCCAATCACTGCCACCAAGATACAAGAGCTTTGTGATGAACTATAATATGCAAGGGATGAACAAGACTATTCCCGAGCTCTTCGCGATGCTGAAAGCCGCAGAGGTAGAAATCAAAAAGGAGCATCAAGTGTTGATGGTCAACAAGACCACTGGTTTCAAGAAAAGGGGCAAAGGGAAGAAGAAGGGGAACTTCAAAAGGAACGGCAAACAAGTTGCTGCTCAAGTGAAGAAACCCAAGTCTGGACCTAAGCCTGAAACTGAGTGCTTCTACTGCAAGCAGACTGGACACTGGAAGCGGAACTGCCCCAAGTATTTGGCGGATAAGAAGGATGGCAAAGTGAACAAAGGTATATGTGATATACATGTTATTGATGTGTACCTTACTAATTCTCGCAGTAGCACCTGGGTATTTGATACTGGTTCTGTTGCTAACATTTGCAACTCGAAACAGGGACTACGGATTAAGCGAAGATTAGCTAAGGACAAGGTGACGATGCACGTGGGAAATGGTTCCAAAGTCGATGTGATCGCGGCAGGCACGCTACCTCTACATCTACCATCGGGATTAGTTTTAGACCTGAATAATTGTTATTTGGTGCCTGCGTTGAGCATGAACATTATATCTGGATCTTGTTTGATGCGAGACGGTTATTCATTTAAATCAGAGAATAATGGTTGTTCTATTTATATGAGTAATATCTTTTATGGTCATGCACCCTTGAAGAGTGGTCTATTTTTATTAAATCTCGATAGTAGTGATACACATATTCATAATGTTGAAGCCAAAAGATGCAGAGTTGATAATGATAGTGCAACATATTTGTGGCACTGCCGTTTAGGTCATATCGGTGTAAAACGCATGAAGAAACTCCATACTAATGGACTTCTGGAATCACTTGATTATGAATCACTTGTTACTTGCGAACCGTGCCTCATGGGCAAGATGACCAAAACACCGTTCTCCGGATCTATGGAGAGAGCAACAGATTTGTTGGAAATCATACATACAGATGTATGTGGTCCGATGAATGTTGAGGCTCGTGGCGGATATCGTTATTTCCTCACCTTCACAGATGATTTGAGCAGATATGGGTATATCTACTTGATGAAGCACAAGTCTGAAACATTTGAAAAGTTCAAAGAATTTCAGAGTGAAGTAGAAAATCATCGTAACAAGAAAATAAAGTTTCTACGATCTGATCGTGGAGGAGAATATTTGAGTTACGAGTTTGGTTTACATTTGAAACAATGTGGAATAGTTTTGCAACTCACGCCACCTGGAACACCACAACGAAATGGTGTGTCCGAACGTCGTAATCGTACTTTACTTGATATGGTGCGATCTATGATGTCTCTTACCGATTTACCGCTATCGTTTTGGGGTTATGCTTTAGAGACGGCCACATTCACGTTAAATAGGGCACCATCAAAATCCGTTGAGACGACGCCTTATGAACTGTGGTTTGGCAAGAAACCAAAGTTGTCGTTTCTCAAAGTTTGGGGCTGCGATGCTTATGTGAAGAAACTTCAACCAGATAAGCTCGAACCCAAATCGGAGAAATGTGTCTTCATAGGATACCCAAAGGAGACAATTGGGTACACCTTCTATCACAGATCTGAAGGCAAGATTTTCGTTGCTAAAATCGGATCCTTTCTAGAGAAGGAGTTTCTCTCGAAAGAAGTGAGTGGGAGGAAAGTAGAACTTGATGAGATAATTGTATCTACTCCCTTATTGGAAAGTAGTTCATCACAAGAACCGGTTCCTGTGACAACTACACCAATTAGTGAGGAAGCTAATGATATTGATCATGAAACTTCAGATCAAGTTTCTACTGAACCTCGTAGGTCTACCAGAGTAAGATCCGCACCAGAGTGGTACGGAAATCCTATTCTGGAAGTCATGTTACTAGACCATGATGAACCTAAGAACTATGAGGAAGCGATGATGAGCCCAGATTCCGCAAAATGGCTAGAGGCCATGAAATCTGAGATAGGATCCATGTATGAAAACAAAGTATGGACTTTGGTTGACTTGCCCGATGATCGGCAAGCCATTGAGAATAAATGGATCTTTAAGAAGAAGACTGACGCTGATGGTAATGTTACTGTCTACAAAGCTCGACTTGTTGCAAAAGGTTTTCGACAAGTTCAAGGGGTTGACTACGATGAGACTTTCTCACCCGTAGCGATGCTTAAGTCTGTCCGAATCATGTTGGCTATTGCTGCATTTCATGATTATGAAATTTGGCAAATGGATGTCAAGACTGCATTCTTGAATGGATTTCTAGAAGAAGAGTTGTATATGATGCAACCTGAAGGTTTTGTTGATCCAAAAGGTGCTGACAAAGTGTGCAAGCTCCAACGTTCCATTTATGGACTGGTGCAAGCATGTCGGAGTTGGAATAAACGTTTTGATAGTGTGATCAAAGCATATGGCTTTATACAGACTTTTGGAGAAGCCTGTATTTACAAGAAAGTGAGTGGGAGCTCTGTAGCATTTCTAGTTTTATATGTTGATGACATATTATTAATTGGAAATGATATAGAATTTCTAGATAGCATAAAGGGATACTTGAATAAAAGTTTTTCTATGAAAGACCTCGGTGAAGCTGCTTACATATTGGGCATCAAGATCTATAGAGATAGATCAAGACGCTTAATAGGACTTTCACAAAGTACATACCTTGACAAAATTTTGAAAAATTTCAAAATGGATCAGGCAAAGAAAGGATTCTTGCCTGTGCTACAAGGTGTGAAGTTGAGTCAAACTCAATGCCCGACCACAGCAGAAGATAGAGAGAAAATGAAAGATGTTCCCTATGCTTCAGCCATAGGCTCTATCATGTATGCAATGCTGTGTACCAGACCTGACGTATGCTTAGCAATAAGCTTGGCAGGTAGGTACCAAAGTAATCCAGGAGTGGATCACTGGACAGCGGTCAAGAACATCCTGAAATACCTGAAAAGGACCAAGGATATGTTTCTCGTATATGGAGGTGACAAAGAGCTAGTCGTAAATGGTTACGTCGATGCAAGCTTTGACACTGATCCAGACGATTCTAAATCGCAGACCGGATACGTGTTTTTATTAAATGGTGGAGCTGTAAGTTGGTGCAGTTCTAAACAAAGCATCGTGGCAGGATCTACATGTGAAGCGGAGTACATAGCTGCTTCTGAAGCAGCAAATGAAGGAGTCTGGATGAAGGAGTTCATTTCCAATCTAGGTGTCATACCTAGTGCATCGGGACCAATGAAGATCTTCTGTGACAATACTGGTGCAATTGCCTTGGCAAAGGAATCCAGATTTCACAAGAGGACCAAGCACATCAAGAGACGCTTCAATTCCAATCGGGACCAAGTCCAAGTGGGAGACATAGAGATTTGCAAGATACATACGGATCTGAATGTTGCAGACCCGTTGACTAAGCCTCTCTCACAAGCAAAACATGATCAGCACCAAGACTCCATGGGTGTTAGAATCATTACTATGTAATCTAGATTATTGACTCTAGTGCAAGTGGGAGACTGAAGGAAATATGCCCTAGAGGCAATAATAAAGTTATTATTATTTCCTCATATCATGATAAATGTTTATTATTCATGCTAGAATTGTATTAACCGGAAACATGATACATGTGTGAATACATAGACAAACATATAGTCACTAGTATGCCTCTACTTGACTAGCTCATTAATCAAAGATGGTTATGTTTCCTAACCATTGACATGTGTTGTCATTTGATTAATGGGATCACATCATTAGGAGAATGAGGTGATTGACATGACCCATCCCGTTAGCTTAGCACTTGATCGTTTAGTATTCTGCTATTGCTTCCTTCATGACTTATACATGTTCCTGTAACTATGAGAATTGTGTAACTCCCGTTTACTGGAGGAACACTTTGGGTACTACCAAACGTCACAACGTAACTGGGTGATTATAAAGGAGTACTACAGGTGTCTCCGAAGGTACATGTTGAGTTAGCATAATTCGAGATTAGGTTTTGTCACTCCGATTGTCGGAGAGGTATCTCTGGGCCCTCTCGGCAATACTCATCACCTAAGCCTTGCAAGCATGTAACTAATGAGTTAGTTATAAGATGAAGTATTACAGAACGAGTAAAGAGACTTGTCGATAACGAGATTGAACTAGGTATTGGATACCGACGATCGAATCTCGGACAAGTAACATACCGATGACAAAGGGAACAACGTATGTTGTTATGCGGTTTGACCGATAAAGATCTTCGTAGAATATGTAGGAACCAATATGGGCATCCAGGTCCCGCTATTGGTTATTGACCAGAGATGTGTCTCAGTCATGTCTACATCGTTCTCGAACCGTAGGGTCCGCACGCTTAAGGTTTCGATGACAGTTATATTATGAGTTTATGTATTTTGATGTACCGAAGGTTGTTCGGAGTCCCGGATATGATTACGGACATGACGAGGAGTCTTGAAATGGTCGAGACATAAAGTTTGATATATTGGACGGATATATTTGGACACCGGAAAGGTTCCGGAGAAGTTTGGAGCCCCGGAAGGTTATCGGAACCCCCCGGGAGGTATATGGGCCTTATTGGGCCCATGTAGGAGGAAGAGAGAAGGAGCAAGGGAAGGGGGCGCGCCCCCCCAAGCCCAATCCGAATTGGGGAGGGGGGCCGCCCCCCCCCCTTTCCTTTCTCCTTCCCCCTCTTCCTATTACTACTACTAGTACTACTTCCTAATACAAGTACTCTTTCCTTCCCCCTCCAAATAAGATAAGGAAAAGAGAGGGAAACCTACTTGGAGTAGGTTTCCCCCTCCTCATGGCGCGCCCCCCCTACGGCCGGCCACCTCCTCCCTCCCTCCTTTATATACGGGGGTAGGGGGGCACCCTAGAACACACAAGTTGATCATTGATCGTTCCTTAGCCGTGTGCGGTGCCCCCCTCCACGATATTACACCTCAGTCATATTGTAGCGGTGCTTAGGCGAAGCCCTGCAACAGGAGAACATCAAGATCGTCACCACGCCGTCGTGCTGACGGAACTCCCCCTCGGCGCCTCTGCTGGATCGGAGATCGAGGGTGTGTCATCGAGCTGTACGCGTGTCAAGAACTCGGAGGTGCCGGAGTAACGGTACTTGGATCGGTTGAACCGGAGGACGTACGACTACTTCCTCTACGTTGAGTCAACGCTTCCGCTTCGGTCTACGAGGGTACGTAGACAACACTCTCCCCTCGTTGCTATATCATCACCATGATCTTGCGTGTGCGTAGGAAATTTTTTGAAATTACTACGTTCCCCAACAGATAGAAGTACTTGGCCTATCCATCATGAGATAGTGGTGCTAAGTAGGAAAAATGAGAGAACAAAACCAATGTTACCTTTTCCGAAGATTGTGGATGTAACAAGTACGATCTCACGATGCTATAATAGGGGAATTGGTACCGGGAATTGTTTCTCACACCTACAAGTAAAAGGCTTATGGAGGAGCTCGGTTAGGATGGTGGCAAAAATTTCAAGCAAATGTTAGTCAAGATATCGATAAGGTTGAGAAGATTCACAAAAATGCAAGTAAAAACAAATATATCAAACCCAATGATATCACTAGGAACACACACACGGAAGATAGATGGGATCCGCACAACCAAGGGGTGAGCTCAAAATGTGCAACCATGGAAAATGCTCTTGTTGTGCGAATACTAGAGAGACGCTAGCTCGATTGCTCAAATGGGCTAGATACTCGTGTGCACCAACCTATAAGAGAAACGTGCCGTCTTCAATCCTAACTATGCTACGAATGATGTGTCGAAGATGATATGCAAAATGGCTTGATGCTATTGCTTACAAGCTCTTTGTTGCTCCTCTTTTGCTTAAAAGCTTTTCTTGTTTTTTTGAAGCTAGAGCCAAGTATGATATGAGGCAAGTATGTAAGATATGCACGGGAGAGACTTATGGCACTAAGATGTTAACACGATGACTATGGTGCACAATAGCGTGGCCCGGCAATTCTCAACTTGCTAGTCTCGATGGGTAAGCGACGCGAAATGGCTCGGGTTATCAGAGCAAAAGCAAGGGCGAGATGTCGTCGCGGTTACCGTCCGATCGTACGTAAGAATGTAGTTGTTGAAGCCGGTGTGGTGTCCGAGTTGATGATCGAGTGGCGGCGATGATGATGTCCAAATGCGCCTAAGTAGCCGAAACACCTTAGGACACAAGAGAAACCGCGGTCCAAAACTCAAACAACCACGAGAAATAGTGCGGAAGAACACAAGTGTTGGTATGGAAGCGAAGTGGTGCAAAGCAAAAGATGGC
Source organism: Triticum dicoccoides (assembly GCF_002162155.2). NCBI lineage: Eukaryota > Viridiplantae > Streptophyta > Magnoliopsida > Poales > Poaceae > Triticum > Triticum dicoccoides. The sequence goes on along the minus strand of NC_041380.1, from coordinate 288,012,222 downwards.
CGAAAGTTCCTGGATGGTCCGTGCGCATGGGGTAAGTGAGGCCCGTGTGCACGGGGTCTTGAGGGCCCGTGTGCACGGGGTGTGCGGCGAGCGGAAGAACAGCGCCAGATCTGTGGGTATTTTCCAAGATAAGGGAAATTCTGAGGATTTGGAAGGTGGGGAAGCATGAAGATGGGTAGATCCACTTGCCAAACTCCAAATTCGTGGATCAAAACAACCAAATCTCACAAGATCCAACAAAATGCAAGAAAAAATTTTTGGGGCTATTTTTGTGGGGATTTTCGAATTAGGACGAAAAACATAAAAATCAAGCTAGGAAATGGGGGGATGGTACTCCAAGATGTGAATCAACCTTGCTCACGATACCAAAATGATATAGGATGAAATCCTAGAGGGGGATCTTTTCATACTTGGAGGGGGAAAAGGGCTAACTCTGAAGAACACAAGGAGGAAAACACTCAAACAATTCCCCAATCACACATCCACTAGGATAGCAACATAAGATCCACAAGTCACAAACACAATCAAAGGAAAGATACAATGGCAAAGTTCTTCCCACTCCTAGGAGATGAGGTCTTGAAAATAGTATTCTCCTAGAGGAGGTCTTGAAATCCACTAGGATTCTTCCCAAGAGGGGTCTTGATTCCACAAATGGAAGGAGCAAAGCTCACAAATATCTCATCTCATACTTTTCTAACCCTAAACATAGCCCTAGGTACGATTTATATAGTCTTGGGGTCGAAAGAGATGAAGAGGGGCTCGGTTTGGGGATCTCAGCCGTCCATCCTGGGAGGCCCGTGCGCACGTGGTAAGTTGGGACCGTGCGCACGGAGGTCCCGTGGGCACGGTACAGGCCTGTGCGCACGGGGTGCTCCAGCGCCAACTTCCTGGATAGCCCGTGGGCACGGGGTCTTGGGGGCCCGTGCGCACGGGGTCACCTAGGACTTCCAGTTTTGCTGGTGTTGCACTCCGTCTTGGTCCGCGTGGCCTTGGGGTGGTTCCTCTTCTCCTTGGGGGTGCTCCTGAGCCTCTTGGTGGTGTTACTCTTCGTACCTAATGAGACATAGCGTATCTTGGTGAGCTAGCAACAATGTTCCATGCATATCCATATGCAAGCTAAGTAGGAAGGAGTTCACCTCGGTTTCCAAAGCACGTGTTCTCACTCTTGTCATAGGTCCATGTGGGGCTTGATGTGTCGGTGTAGAGTCCATGGGGATGATGGAAGGATGCTCTGCATCAGTTATGTCTATGGGCCCTAACCTGCCTCTGGGCTTTGGGCCTTCTTATTAAGTCTCCTTCATAAGTCACCATCTTCTACGCCTTCGTGGGCTTCAAATATGGTAATCATCATTCGCATAACCCGGCCCCTCCTGGGCGGTTTATACTCAATAGTTATCTCCCCAACATTAGGCCCCAGGTTGATTTGAAATTGTTCACATCAATCTTCAACACTTAGAAAAAACCCCTCCTTCATTACCTTCACGAAATTTATAACTCGCCATGACGTCATCTTATGGAATCATGATAATCCGCTGTGATGTCACCTGCCGTTAACTTTTACACAGAGCCCAGATCTTTTAATGTATCCCCTTTTCTTTAATGAATCTCCGAAAACCGAGGCGTCTGCACATCTACAGATCTGTTTTTTGACCTCCTCGATCCCCGCACTTGCCACTTATCCATTTGCCTTATAAATAGG
>NC_041380.1:287993091-288010180 GCF_002162155.2 Triticum dicoccoides | reverse complement strand
CGTCTTCCTCGCAACACCATAGCGCTCGAGCTCCGCGCCGTCAAGCTTCTGCCTCAACATTGGCCGCGGTATCAACCTGTTCGGACCAGACCACTCGCGCACCTCCGCCATTCAATGGCCTCAGTAAGTTCTTCCTCCTCTCCTCCATAGATCTGGTTAGGGTTCGCCCGAACTCGTGGAGGTTCAGTGCTGTTCTTCGTCTGTTCTTCACTGTAGCATAGATGATGGATTCAAAACTTGACATATTCCTGTGCGGTAATAGCAATGGTCCTTCTTTTATCATTAGATCATCTCTTTTGTGTAGAAAACCCAACCTGAAACTTCATAAACTGCTCAAGTACCAAATTTTAGGTTTGAATATTTTTTTCTGACACGCGGTAGACCTGAAGTTGCAACATCAATCTGTGAAATCTGTTTTTCACCACTTAGCCATTTTTCGACTTCAGATCTATACTTTCAATGTCTGTGTAGGCGGTTTATCTTCAGAAAATAATAACCTGCCATGTACCATTAGTCCCCTCTTAAACCGCCAATTGCTTATCTCTGCAACTTGATAACGTCAATCTCTGGTTTATCACACTTGCATGTTTGAATACTTTCTGCCTTTTAACCTTTAGCGGTTTGATCATGAATCTTAAACCGGCACAAACCTTCTTCAGGTTTTCTAACAAATGGCCAAGTCGTTTTATTCTTGCAACTGGGTTCCGTCCCAGGTTACAGAAGAAGAGTTGAATGGATGTGTTGCAACTGGCGCTTTAGCAAAAAAGGATGACATCCATTGGTGAGCCCCCGGTCCAGAAAATCCTCCTGAGCCCAAGGATAGTGAAGTGGTTGTGTTTGTTGATCATCTGGGCCAAGGTTTTAGCCCTCCCAGATCAAAAAAATTCGTGATGTGCTTCACTTCTTCCAACTCCACCCTCAAGATATCGGACCTAACTATGTGTCCAATATTTGCAACTTTCAAGTTTTTTGTGAAGCTTACTTACAAGAAGAGCCCACAGTCAAGCTGTTCAAAGATTTCTTCTATTTAAACCGTCGCACTGAGTTTACTGATGGGACCAATACTGAACTTGGCGGGGTGTTAATTCAGAAAAGAAAAGATGTCATCTTTGCTCATGCTAAGCATCATAGCCACCCCAAAGATTGGAATCAAACTTGGTTTTATTGCCAAGATACATCTCCAGCTGGTGAAAACCCTCTGCCGAGTTACCTTGCTCACCAGCTTGCCGGTACACATCCACTCCCCAAAGACTCAGTGCAAAGGAAAGGGCCAAATATGCCCCACAGCTTTTGAAGCTCAGAGCCTTTGTGGCAAACGGTTTGACACGCATTGATTTTGTTCGTTGCTGGATATCTTGGAGCATTTTACCTCTAAGCTGTCATCCTGGTTTAATGTGCGGGTACACAGGGGACGTGAAAGATCCTCAATGGCACATTGATATTCAGCTAACTGACGCTGAAATTACTGAAGCTGTCAAGAAGATACTAGATGAATCGGTAGCCGTCTGCAGTAAAACAGGACTTAGTCCTTTCTGCGTTTCAAATAAACCGCCAGCTATAAGAATTGCCTAACTCCTGTCTTAATCCAATCCTTTTAATACTCTCCTATAACCTTTGTCAATCTTTAACAGGGTGATGATCCATTTTGGAAGAAAAAGCCACAAGATAAACCGGCCAAGACACCTCGCCCCAAGACCAAGGTCGTCAAGAAGCCTGCCAAGAAGAAAACCGCTGAATCCACCGAATTGAACATCTTTGATGACCTTGATAACCCAGAGTCAGAGGTAGAACTTGATTCTCTTGGTTCTTTTTTCATGCACCTCATTGACAATGATCATTATCAGGATGACACTGAGGCTAGCCATGCTTGTGACGTAGAGGTAATTATTCTTTCCTCCGGCTCAGATCCTCTGCCAACGTAGAAAACCCGTCAAGCAAACTGGAAAGTAAGATTTTCACACCCTCTAGCTTACTTGGATCCAAACTTTCTTTTGAAGAAATAGCAATACTAAGCTCGCCGCACAACCCGACATAGTGGTCAGGTGGTAACTTCCTCTGGTTTACCGAACACACCGATTCCTAAACGCCGCCCAGAGGTCTCTTATACTCCTGACACATATTATCCCAAGGCGGGTTATTTCTGATATCCTCTTAATCCATCTGATTCAAATTATCAGGGAACTTCCCATTCTTCCTCTGGCGAATCAACAGGGACGCAAATTCCAACCCTTAAAACAGTTCCTGGGTGAGCATATTTAACTGACCCTTCATATCTTATACTTGATTTTTACACTGACCTGGTGCACACTTGTTATTTTGAGGGCCAAAGCCAAAGCCAGTAAAAAGGCTAGAGACAATAATCCGGTTGTTGACCCCAATCTATCTGAACCGGAAAAAACCCCTGAACCTTCTAACCCAAATGATGAAGCTACTCTTGATGACCTGCCACAGCAAGATCGTGAAACCTTTGTTGAACAGATGGAAATTGATCCAACAGGTCATGCTGATAATCTGCCAAGCCCAGCTAAAGCTGCTGATGATAAAACTAACGATGTTGTAGTTACTGGCTTTGGTTACACATCTCCTGGCAACCCCATTGCCCTGTCAAAACACAATGCCAAAGAAGAAACCTCTACTGTTGACAAGGGCAAGTGGAAAACATATTTGGAAAGCTATGCCCACCTCAGCACCCAAGACATCCATTCTGGGTTTTTAAACCATTTGTACAAAAGTCGTGACTATGAAGCCGGTTTAGTGAACATGATGAAGGAGCGATATGAGGTAAATGTTGTTAACTTTGCATAAGTATTCTTCCCTTATGATCAATTCTAGAATATCAACTCTAGTAGCCCCCAAGGGCCGGTTTATAATATCAATATAAACCGGGACTTTATAAAATAACCATCTTCAATTTTGCCCGTGTAGCCTCCAAGGGCCGGTTTATCTTTTCAAGATGAACCGGGACTCGAATAATAATTCTTCAATTTCACCTATGTAGCCCCCAAGGGCCGGTTTATACTTTCGAGATGAACCAGGACTTTTATGCTATATGATTCAACAGTCTTGTTGAATAGCTTTGTAAACCGATGGACCACCTAGTTGATTGATGGAAGAAAAAATCCATAGTTTTAACTTGAGCAAATATGCATTAGCCCCCAAGTGCCAATAATAATACTTGTATTGAGCTTGGGACTCGTAATTTTTTTGATAAGAAGCAATAGGCATTAGCCCCCAAATGCCAAGTGTATAACTTGTTATGTGCTTGGTACTTCAAATATGCACTGTCAACTCATAAACTGCGTGTCTCTTGCAGGCTGAGCTTAGCAAAAAAGAATCCCAAATCGTCGACCCTCAAGAAAATATCAAATCTCAACAAGCAGAAACTTCCAAGGCCAAGGGGAGCTGACAAGTGCTTTAACAGCCATGGAAAAACTGAAGGAGAGCTTCAAGAGCGAGCGGGTAGGCTGGGACATAGGGAAAGCAGCTCTGCTGAAGAGGGCTGAGGACGCTGAAGCGGCCCTTAATACGTTAGCAGAGGAGCGGACTGGCTTGAAACGGCAAATCAATGCCATGACTTCTGCTATTTTTGGTAAAGAGCCTCTTCATAAGCTTTAAACATGTAGTATCTATGAAACTGCCGGTTTACAGATGTGCTTATGTTTTATGACGCAGGAACTCGCGTTGCTCATCTTGGCTCGGATATGCATCAAAAACTGAAGGCTGCCTACACACTGATAGAGCAATTATATACCGTTGTACAATGGATCATCTGCACAGCTTCCCATAACAAACTGCCCCCAACTTTGATTAAGGAAACTCTAGAGAGGCTATCAATGATGCCTGTCCGGTTTGAAGAGATAAAGAGATCAGCTGCAAGGGCAGGTGCTCTGACCGCACTAACTCAAGCCAAAGCATGGATACCTGAACTTGATCCGGCTGATGTGGGAAACGGCTATCTGAGCATAAAGGAGGATGGATCAGATTTTGATAATGATGATCTCAGAGCCTTGACAAGAGAAATGCGCCTATTGGCTAGCAAATTTGCTAAAGAAACCGATCTTTCACATTATCAGTCGGTTTATGATGCTGGCCACAAGAGAGTTAATGCGCTAACCTATGATGCTCCAACTCTTATTCCTCCAATCTGTAAGCATACTTATGCCCCTGATGATGACCCCTCCCCACTTATAAGTGATGAAGATGTATTTAAAGCCTTAACTAGGATCGATTGGGCAACCATTAACTTCCAGCCACTAGGTAGAGAGGAGGAGGATGAACCGGTGCAAGATGATCCACAACCTTCAAGTCAACCCGACGAAGATTCACAAACCGGGGGCCGGTTTTAGCTTGTGCATTCTGCAAGACTTGTTGAAAACAATTATTCTTTTGGGCACCAAAACGCCTTGTGATAGGCTAGTTGAAACTCTTGATCTGCTATGCCATCGTGCATATTTACTTTGCATGACACTTTTAATCTGCCATGTTTTTAAAATATGCCGCATATGCTTATGATATGAGCAATTTGAATATGTCTCTCCATTCAAACAGAGTAAAAAGTGTCCTGGCAGTTTACCGCTGGACGGGTTATCATACCCAATATATAAAGCTATGGAAAAAATAATCATAAGTTATGACCAAAGCTGGACTTAGGAATAACTATATATTTGAACATATAGCTTACCTGTGATATTTGATCACTGTTTTTTTATCAAGCTAGTGTAATAAGGGTGATGACCCAAACTTTGAACACTGGTAAGTATATATTGTCAGCTTATGAACAAAACCAGACCGGGTTAATAAACACCGGATATCATGTTACCTTATACTGGCGACTTATAGTCAAAAACCAGGCCGGGTTAATAAACACCGGATGTTACTTTATCATGTACTGACGACTTATAGTCGAAAGCCAAGCCGACTTAATAAACGCCGGTGAATTGTGACAATAAAACCTTATCATCCTTATTCAATAAACCTCAAAAAATTGTCGAATAAAAACAAACAAAAGATGAGGCTTTTCATGGGCTGCCAGGCCGAAATCGGAGGCTTTTTATGGGCTGCCAGGCCACTGAGTTAAACCGTTTTACAAACCTTATAAGATGGACCTCACATTAACCAATCGTCGTTTTAACTTTGGAAAGTTCAGGATCTGTATAAGATTGACTTGTCAAACGTTCGGTGGGTCATACCAGGAATACCTGGGCGGAGTGGCTTACTTAAAAAGGCAGGATAACCCGGGGGTTTTAGGTGAATACACCTGGCTTCCAAGCCTGGCTTTTAAGCCTATCACAAGGGTTATAGCAACTCTTGGTTTTTAGAACAAAAAGAGCCCCCAAGCAAAAAAATTTGGTACCTATGTTTGAGTTGTGGTTTTGCAACAGACTCTCTTTGGTCCCTTTAACCTGGGTCGCAAGCCCCCAAGTTTTTCTTTATGTGGCCCATAAGCCGGATCAAAGGGTAATCATAACTTTGCTCTATAAAGCAGAAGCCCCCAAGTAACCAAAAACTCATTAAGAGAAAACGACAGAGGCCCCGCTTTAGCAGGGATGCTGGTTTATTATATTGATCATAATATATACATTATCAAAATATGTACATCAAAAGAGCATGTGGCTCAAGTGTAATAAGGCCAAAGATGAGCAATATTCCATGGCCGGTCGGTCTCCTCCTCCGATTTACGTGAGTCTTTGTGCTCTCGAACATCGATAAGGTAGTATGACCTGTTGTTCAGATTATTGCTGACCATAAAGGGTCCTTCCCAAGGTGGGGATAACTTGTGCATATCAGTCTGATCCTGGATAAGCCGGAGCACTAGACGGCCTTCTTGAAAAGCTCTGGTTTTAACCTGGTGGTTGTGGTAACGACGTAGATCTTGCTGGTAAATCGCCGAACAAGCCGCCGCTATGTCCCACTTCTCATCTAACAGGTCCAGTGCTTCTTGACGGGCTTGTTCGTTGTCCGTTTCAACATAAGTCGCCACCCGAGGCAAGTCATGACGGATGTCACTAGGGAGAACTGCTTCTGCTCTGTAAACCATGAAGAAAGGTGTGTAACATGTAGACCTGTTGGGGGTGGTATTAATGCTCCATAACACAGAAGGTAACTCCTCCACCCAATAACCCAGCATCCTCTGCAAAGGAACCATAAGCCGGGGCTTGATGCCTCTCAAGATCTCTTGATTAGCTCTCTCAGCTTGACCATTAGATTGGGGGTGAGCCACTGATGATACGTCAAGCTGGATATGATCTCGTTGACAAAAGTCTTTCATAGCACCCTTGGAGAGATTAGTGCCATTGTCTGTTATAATTCTATGTGGAAAGACAAAACAGAAGATCACCTTCTTCATGAATTGAACCACCGTTGCGGCATCACACTTACTGACTGGCTCTGCCTCCACCCACTTAGTGAACTTATCAACCTCCACCAAAAGGTGGGTCTTCTTATCCTTGGACCTCTTAAAAGGTCCAACCATGTCAAGCCCCCAAGTTGCAAATGGCCAAGTGATTGGAATCATCCTCAACTCTTGAGCTGGAACATGAGCTCGACATGAAAACTTCTGACAACCGTCACATTTTTTGACCAAGTCCTCAGCATCAGCATGAGCCGTGAGCCAATAGGAACCGTGACGAAAAGCCTTGGCTACTAGAGATTTTGAACCAACGTGATGACCACAATCTCCTTCATGAATCTCACATAGGATCTCACAGCCCTCTTCTGGAGAAACACAATGTTGAAAGGCCCCTGTAACACTACAATGATGCAGTTCTCCATTGACAATTGTCATTGACTTAGACCACCGGGTTATCTTCCTGACTAAGGTCTCATCCTCTGGTAACTCGCCCCGGGTCATTGTAACGCCCACGATGCGGCTATATCTCCCACGTGTCGAAGCACGACTTAGAGGCATAACCGCATTGTAAGCAATGTCGCAAGAGGGGTAATCATTACACATCCCATGTACTGAAAAAGGAAAGAGGTACATGTTGGCTTACAATCGCCACTTCACACAATACATGAATAAAGCATTTCATCATCCAAATACAATCAAGGTCCGACTACGGAACCAAAATAAAGAAGACTACCCCTAATGCTACACAGATCCCCGATCGTCCCAACTGGGCTCCACTACTGATCAACTGGAAATGGAACAACATAACGAACACGATCTTCAACGAGCTCCTCCTTGAGCTCGGTTGCATCACCTGCATGGTCTCACCGGCACCTGCAAGCTGGTTTTGGAAGTAATCTATGAGTCACGGGACTCAGCAATCTCACACCCTCGTGATCAAGACTATTTAAGCTTATAGGTAGGGAAAAGGTATATGAGGTGGAGCTGCAGCAAGCACTAGCATATATGGTGGCTAACATACGCAAATGAGAGCGAGAAGAGAAGGAAAGGCACGGTCGAGAAACTATGATCAATAAGTGATCCTAGTCTACTTACGTTCAAGCATAACTCCAACACCGTGTTCACTTCCCGGACTCCGCCGGAAAGAGACCATCACGACTACACACGGGGTTGATGCATTTTAGTTAAGTTAGGTTTCAGGTTTTCTACAACCGGACATTAACAAATTCCCATCTGCCCATAACCACGGGCACGGCTTTCAAAAGTTCAAAACCCTACAGCGGTGTCCCAACTTAGCCCATCACAAGATCTCACGGTCAACGAAGGACATTCCTTCTCCCAGGAAGACCCGATCAGACTCGGAATCCCGGTTACAAGACATTTCGACAATGGTAAAACAAGACCAGCAAGACCACCCGCTGTGTCGACAAATCCCGATAGGAGCTGGACATATCTCGTTCTCAGGGCACACCGGATAAGCTAAGCGTACGGGAGCCAACGTAACCCAAGTTGCCAAGGGACGGCCCCGCACGGTGCTCTGGGTTGGACCAACACTTAGAGAAGCACTGGCCCGGGGGTTTAAATAAAGATGACCCTTGAGCCGGCCGACCCAAGGGAAAGAAAAGGCTAGGTGGAAAATGGTAAAACCAATGTTGGGCCTTGCTGGAGGAGTTTTATTCAAGGCGAACTGTCAAGGGGTTCCCATTATAACCCAGCTGTGTAAGGAACGCAAAATCAAGGAACATAACACCGGTATGACGGAAACTAGGGCGGCAAGAGTGGAACAAAACACTAGGCATAAGGCCGAGCCTTCCACCCTTTACCAAGTATATAGATGCATTAAATAAATAAGAGATATTGTGATATCCCAACCAATATCCATGTTCCAACAAGGAACAAACTCCAATCTTCACCTGCAACTAACAACACTATAAGAGGGGCTGAGCAAAGCAGTAACATAGCCAAACAACGGTTTGCTAGGACAAGGTGGGTTAGAGGCTTGGCTTAACAATATGGGAGGCATGATATAGCAAGTGGTATGTATCACAACATAGGCAAAGCAAAAGAGCAAGCAACTAGCAAGCAAAGATAGAAGTGATTTTGAGGGTATGGTCATCTTGCCTGAAATCCTGCAAGGAAGAAGAACGAGTCCATGAAGAAGACAAACAGACGTAGTTGAACGGATCCCTCACAAACGCGACGTTAACGGAACTAACCCGAAGAAACAACACCGGAAAGAACCAAACAACAAAGTAAACAACCACCACATAAACATGGCATGATGCACAACCAAGTATGATGCATGTCCGGTTTAAAGATACATGGCATGGCAAAATGCACAAGCAATCCTACAAATTAAGTGGAGCTCAATATGCAACGAGTTGCATATTGACGAAACACCACAACAATTATTTAGTTCTCTCCCGTTTGTGTACCCAACAAAATTAAATGTTGATTAACATGGGAAGGGGTGAAGCACAACAAAACTACCTAACTAGGCAAGTTTAAATGAGGCCGGAAACAACGAACAACAATTCCGGTAAAACCCCATATGCATTTAGCAATTTAGAGCAAACAACAATTTTAAACGTTTTAATTGTTGTTATCATGATGCGGATGACATGAACAAGTTTATGCAATGTTTATTAAAAGTTGACAAGAGCATTATGAAGCATTTGCCACCGGGTGGAAAGAAAGGGTGTCACGGCGATGAATCTGAAAATGATGCCACGGTAACATATCGGTTTCGGTAGCTCACGGAGATACCGGTGTAAAGGAAAGGGGGTGTGAGTGTGTCAACAGATGGTGGGAGTGATCCCGGTTACCGGGTTCCCACATGTCGGTGGCAAGGCAAAAGAGAGGCAACGTGCACCGATAGTTCAGACTCGAGGAAAAACAAGGGTGCATCTCATACAACATGCATTGATTCGTTCACGGGTGTCGTCTCGGGGTTATACCCTTCGACGCATGCATTATCGGAGGGGTTCGAGTTCGATGCGGTGTAGGGGAAGTAGACGTTCTCGGGACGTTCGTAGTGGAAGTAGTCGTTCTCGCACACTCTAGGGTCGATGGTAGAGGTTCTCGCGATCTCGAAGACGGTAGTGGTACATGTTTATTGGTAGTCAAACATGACGATCCGGAGAGGGTACTTGGCAACATGCACGTTGTCGGTAGTTGTAATCATTGTCGGACTTGATGGGTTCGAGGTCTCCAGACGTAGTGGTACATGTTCGTTTTTCGGAGCGGTACATGGCATTCTTCGGTCATAGGTACTTGACATTTTGCTACCCGGGTCTTCGGCGACGGTCGTTGTACACATGACGTTGGGGTACTGGTCGGTCCGGTCTTGATGGAGTAGATGTACATGTTGTCAGGGCTTGTCGCAACACCTGGTGTAGTCGTACACGTAAGGAGCGGAACTTGGCGGTAGTGGTACTTGGCGCAAATCCACGGAGACGTTCTTGGCAGGCAACGAGCAGTGACGCGGTCGATAGCAGCTCCGCTGGAACAGGGGAACGATGGAGACGCAGGAGCGGCGGGCCTCCAGCATGGCAGGGATCTTAGGTGGCTGCGGCTGGATGGGTTCGAGCACTGATGCGGGGAGCTCCTCTCCCGTATGGTGCATCACGCGAGGCTGAGGCCACCGGAAGGAGGAGGTCAGGCGCTTGGAGCTCCTGTAGGCGGCAACGAAGAGAGGCGGTGGCGTCGCAGGCCGGCGGGCAATTGAGGGTGCGGGGCGGTGCAGGGCTCCTGCGGCAGGAGATGAACGGCGTGGCTCGAGCTTGAAGGGGAACGAGGCAGCGAGGGAAGAGGCCTTGGAGGTTGGGTGCGGGGCTCTTGTGGCGCCATAGCTACACGAGCAGCCGAAGGAGGGCGTCAGCGCGGGAGGAGAAGCAGGGCACGGCGCCATGGCGGAAGCAGCAGCGAGGGGATCGGGCGCTGCGCGGCAAGGAACATGAGGAGGCGATGTGGATCGGGCACTGGTACAAGGGGCTCCTCCCCTGTGGCGGCGCTGGATGGAGGGGATCGAGAGAATGGGGATCGAGGGAGAGAAGGGTGCTGCGAGGTAGAGAGATGGCATCGAGGGGATATGTCGGCGCTGCGGGAACGAGAGGGAGATGAGTGCAGTGCAGGAGCTGGGCTTCGGGCCATCTAGGGTTAGGAGGGAGTGGGCCAGGGAGGCCGGCCGGCGTGGGAGGTTGGCCTAAGCCCAAGAAGGCCTGTGGGTGTGGGCTCTCTCTCCCTTCCTTCTCTTATTATTTTCTTTATCAGAAAACAAGAGAAGACAAAGAAAGAAAGTGGGGGGGTTAGGACATGAAGTTGGACTCGCGGATAAATTTCTCGGACTCACAAAAATGTGCAAGATCCAAGAAAAATGGAGTGGCCAGATTGCAAGGATTTAATTCAAAGTCATTTAAATTTAATTCAAATGGTTCGAACAAGGGCTAGGAAATGGAGGTGTCCAAAAATCTTTGGATTTTTGGTAGAGCTCCGAAATATGATGAAAGAAATATATGGCCATGTTGGAGACTGAGAATTAAGATAACAAAGGCATTGGGATATTTTGCAAGTGTGTTTGCGGTAAATCCAAACGAATGGAATATTTTTATTTAGCTCCCTAATATTGGGAGTATATGTTGTAAAGAGAATCACCATGTGAATTCCCTCGATTTAAATGGACCAAAGATCCATGCAATTTATTTAGATGAGTTGCAAAAGATTTATGAGATGATGGCATGATGACATGATGCAATGCACATGATGCAACGAACCAAACAAATCACACGACGAAACCCGGAAATCCTGGAAGGCATCTGAAGCTCCGGTCTTGGGGCGTCACAGTCATATAGGCCAGATACGGAACTGTCCAATCAGGAATTACATGAAGAGCTACCACAAATGAGCCTCCAAGTCAGGAATAGCCAAATCCTCGTCTGTAGGTAGCTTGACCTACGGGATATGCAAGACGTTAAGAATAACATTGGGCGGCACCGGTTTACATTGAGAACCCAATCGTCTTAAAGCGTCTGCCACTTCATTTTTGCGCCGATCGACATGCTCGACCTGATAACCCTTGAAGTGACCAGCAATAACATCCACCTCTCGTTGATAAGCCGCCATGAGTGGATCCTTGGAATCCCAAGTACCAGAGACTTGTTGAGCCACCAAGTCTGAGTCCCCAAAGCACCTTTCTCGGCTTAAGTTCATCTCCTTAGCCATCCGAAGACCGTGGAGCAAGGCCTCGTATTCAGCTGCATTGTTAGTGCAAGGGAACATTAAACGGAGAACATAACAAAATTTATCACCTCGAGGGGAAGTAAGCACAACTCCAGCCCCCGAGACCTCCAATTGCCTGAACCCATCAAAGTGAATAGTCCAATATGTGTTATCCGGCTTCTCCTCCGGTGCCTGCAACTCTGTCCAGTCATTGATGAAATACACAAGTTCTTGGGACTTGATAGCCGTACGAGGCATATACTTTAACCCATGAGGTCCAAGATCAATGGCCCACTTAGCAACCCAGCCAGTTGCTTCCCTGTTTTGGATTATATCTCCCAAAGGAGCCGAACCGACCACAGTGATGGGATGACCCTGAAAATATTGCTTAAGCTTCCGGCTTGCCATGAAAACTCCATACACCAGCTTCTACCAATGTGGGTATCTCTGCTTGGACTCAATAAGCACCTCGCTGATATAATAAACCGGCCGTTGAACCGGATATTCCTTGCCTGCCTCCTTTCACTCCACCACAATACCCACGCTAACAGCCCGGGCATTAGCAGCCACATATAGCAGCAATGGCTCCTTATCAACAGGGCCAGCAAGAACAGGTGGCTCAGCTAACTGGTTCTTCAAGTCCTGAAACACTGCATTAGCAGCACCACTCCAGACAAAATTATCTGTCTTTTTCATCATCTGGTACAGAGGGATAGCTTTTTCTCCCAACCTGCTTATGAACCGGCTTAGCGCCGCAATACGACCCACCAGACGTTGAACATCATTGATACATGCCGGTTTAGCCAGAGAAGTAATGGCCTTGATCTTCTCCGGGTTAGCTTCAATGCCCCTGTTAGACACCAGAAAGCCCAAGAGCTTGCCTGCTGGTACACCAAAGACACACTTGGCCGGGTTAAGCATCATCTTATAAACCCAGAGATTATCAAAGGTTTCTTTCAGATCATCTATCAACGTCCCCTTCTCCCTGGACTTCACCACAATATCATCCACATACGCATGAACATTGCGCTCAATCTGATTATGAAGACAATTCTGCACACATCGCTGATAAGTCACCTGGGCACTCTTGAGCCCAAAAGGCATAGATACATAGCAGAAGGCTCCAAAGGGAGTTATAAAAGTTGTCTTCTCCTGGTCCTTAACTGCCATCTTGATCTGATGATAACCAGAATAAGCATCCAAAAAACTCAATCGCTCACAACCCGCCGTAGCATCAATAATCTGATCAATACGAGGAGAGCAAACGGATCAGCTGGACAAGCCTTGTTTAAATCCGTGTAGTCCACACACATGCGCCAAGTGCCATTCCTCTTAAGTACTAGCACCGGGTTAGCCAACCATTAAGGATGAAATACTTCAACGATAAACCTGGCCGCCAAGAGTCGGGCTACCTCTTCACCAATAGCCTTGCGCCTTTCTTCATTGAAACAACGAAGAAATTGCTTGACCAGTTTAAACTTAGGATCAATATCGAGAGTGTGCTCAGCGAGTTCCCTCGATACACCTGGCATGTCAGAAGGTTTCCATGCAAAGATGTCCCGGTTCTCACAGATGAACTTGATGAGCGCGCTTTCCTATTTCAGATCCAGATTAGCACTGATGCTGAGCTGCTTGGATGAATCGCGAGGAACGAAATCAACTAGCTTAGTCTCATCAGCCGATTTAAACTTCAAGGCCGGATCATGCTCCGTAGTTGGCTTTTTCAAAGAAGTCATATCCGCCGGATCAACATTGTCCTTATAAAACTTTAACTCCTCTGTTGCACAAACTGACTCAGCATAAGCTGCATCGCCCTCTTCACACTCCAGAGCTATCTTTCGACCCCCGTGTACTGTAATGGTCCCCTTATGACCCGGCATCTTGAGCTGCAGATAAACAAAATAGGGTCTGGCCATGAACTTAGCATAAGCCGGCCGTCCAAACAGAGCATGATAAGGGCTCTTGATTTTCACCACTTCAAAGGTCAAGGTCTCTGATCTAGAGTCATGATCATCTCCAAAAGCAACTTCCAGAGCTACCTTACCAACTGGGTATGCCGACTTACCAGGCACCACACCATCGAAAACAGTGTTCAACGGTTTAAGATTTTTATCTGTCAACCCCATGCGGTGGAAAGTCTCATAATAGAGAATATTGATGCTGCTCCCACCGTCCATGAGTACCTTGGTGAACTTATACCCTCCAACCTGAGGTGCCACCACCAATGCCAGGTGACCCGGATTATCATCCTGGGGCGGGTGATCCTCCCGACTCCATATGATGGGCTGCTCAGACCAGCGTAAATATAGGGGAACTGTCGGTTCAATGGGGTTCACTGCCCTATTATGAAGCTTCTGGTCCCACTTGCATAAGCTAGTGGTGAAGACATGATACTGTCCACTATTCAACTGTTTCGGGTGGCTCTGATAACCCGACTGTTGCTGCTGTTGACTCCCCTGATTATTCTGCTGATTGTAACCACCTTGGTTGCCATGACCGCCTTGACTTCTTTGGAACCCTGAGCTTGAGCTGCCTCTCGGTCCATGACCGTCTTGGTAAAACTTCGAATTTTTGAACTCCTTCATAATGAAGAAATCCTTCCAGAGGTGCCCAGACGGCCTCTCTCGCGTCCTGTGTCTTGGGCAGGGCTGATTTAACAGCTGCTCTAGATTGACGCCTGACCCTCCAGTCTGCGGGTGCGGTTTACCCTTACGGTGCTGACCGTTATTCTGTGCATTGGTGTTAGCCACAAAGTCAAAACTATTATTAGCCTTGCGCTTACTTTTGCCTCCTTGGTTCGCCGGATTATGCTGGCACCCCTTGGTGTTGCTACTCTTCTTTCCCTTTCCCGGCTTTTCATCATCAGACTCGGGGTCCTTGGTACCATCAGAGTCAGCATACTTAACCAGCGCCGCCATGAGTGTCCCCATGTCATTGCAGTGGCGTTCGAGCCATCCCAATTTCTGCTTCAGGGGCGTGAAACGACAGTTGCTTTCTAACATTAAGACCGTTGAATCGGCATTGATACGATCCGACGAGTGCAGGATTGTTGAGAACCGGCGCACCCAATGAGTCGTCGATTCACCTTCTTCTTGAACACAAGCGGCTAAATCCACAATTGACATGGGCTGCTTGCATGTGTCTTTAAAATTCTAGATAAACCGGGCCTTTAACTCGTCACATGATCTGATTGAGTTAGCAGGGAGCCCCTTTAACCAAGTACGGGTCGTCCCTTCCAACATCAAGGGGAAATACTTAGCACATGCAGCTTCGCTAACATCCAGCAATTCCATGGCCATCTCATAACTCTCAATCCATACCTCAGGAGGTAAGTCGGCTGTGAAGTTAGGCACTTTGCGAGGACCTTTGTAATCCTTGGGCAGACGCTCATTACGTATAGCTGGCACTAAACATGGCACGCCCAAATTCTTAAAGGTTACACCTGGCTCCACCGAAGTTGTTGAACGAACCGGAGTAGGTTGGCATGCTGCATACTGAGCCGCCAACTCGGCCTCCCGACGTGCTCTACCTTGATCCACCACATTCTGAGCATCGGCTCCTCCACCCGACGGGTTATGTCCACGTGGCGGGTTATGATTCCTTCCACTGCTTGATACAGCCGGTTCATCGATCCGCCTGCTATAACTCCGGCTTGGGCGTGGGGTGGAATGAATCCTATCACGACTGTAAGAATAAGCTTGCTGCTGAACTAAAGCTGTCTGAAGGAGCTCTCTAGCCCTCCGTGTCTCAACCGCCGTTGGTGACTCGCCTTCAACCGGGAGAGCCACGAGTCGTGACGCTGCAGCGATCATGTTATCCAAGGGGTTAGAGTAATGACCCGGTGGCGTTGGCACGTGTTGCGGCGGGATATTGTTCTTACAAGGCGGGTTCGTGGCGCGTGGCTGAACCGGCGCTCCCGTCCTAGGCGCTTCAACCCGATCTGCCGTTGGCGGGTTACTGGTTCCTGCTCTGGGCGTGTTAAAAAGATTCTTTGCCTCGTAAACCGGGGGTAGACGACTCTGATGCCTTCTTCTCATGACATCGTTTGAAGCGTTCTGGTCTAGCATGAGCCGGTAAGCCTATGATTGAATACGTTGCGCTTGAGTATCCAATTTAACCCTTTCTACTGCCATCCTAGTGTCCTCAGCCGCTAGGTCCTCCTTGGCTTGAGCTATCTGATCTCGCAGTTTCGCGACCTCCGCGTTATGCTGATCTCGATTATCCGGGTTAACCTCCACCGTCAGCAGTGTCGTCAAGGCATCTAGTAAACCGGACAAGACTTGAGTCAGCGGGCGTGCAGGGCCTCCCACCCTGGCTGCCGTCACCGATGCTGATCTAGAAATTAATGCCACCGCAGTTGAAGAATGTTGTACGAGTTGCATACTGGCCATGAAGATCGCGACCTGGTTTGGCGGTTCGAGGGGGGCCCAGAATACTGTCGCCATCGGAACAGCCCCAAGCCAGCCATCTTGCAGTTGGTACAATGACTCGGTCTCACCGGTGGATGACTCGCCATCTAAATAGACAACCGTCTCACCGTCAGATACCGATTCAGATTCCGCACCGTTAATGAATCCCACAAAGGCATGCTTCATGGTGGGCTGAACTCGGGCGGGTCTTGCACGCTGAGCCGTCTCGATGATGTCGGTGCAGATGTCCGGCTCAGGGACCGGTTCGCCGATCTTGCAATGAAAACGTGAACTCCGCCGAAGGGGACCCGGTACCCATACTCGATTGAGCCGGCCTCGGGGCACCAGCCTGCATCATCGATGTAGAGCTTGTTGCGATGACTCTTGGTCATATGGCCCACAGCATATCCCTTGAGCCCTTCGAAGTTGCCTTCTAAGAAGCTGAAACCATCGTGCGATAGCCCCACGGTGGGCGCCAACTGTCGTGGAATTGTCACGTCAGATGTCCTAGTGTGAGGACTTAGTCATGGAGCCATCACAATGAGAGTAGCTTAAAGGGGTTAATCAGAACAAGGGACACGAGGAGTTTATATTGGTTCGGCCCCTTGCGATGAAGGTAAAAGCCTAATCCAGCTTGAGGTGGTATTGCTAGGCTTTCGATGACCAGGGAGCGAATACGCTTAACCTGGCTCTCGATCTCTTGTTTCTCGTCCTTAAACTGCCGCCGGGTCGTCCCTTTATATACACAGGTTGACGCCCAGTCAGTTTACAGAATCCCGGCCGGCTCATTAACGTGTCCGGCTCGGTATCTACTCTTTCCTATCTTACAATACAAGTCATACGCCTATGGAGGTTTATGTCTATGGGCCCTCACCTGCCTCTGGGCTTTGGGCCTTCTTATTAAGTCTCCTTCATAAGTCGCCATCTTCTACGCCTTCGTGGGCTTCAAATATGGTAATCATCATGGGCATAACCCGGCCCCTCCTGGGCGGTTTATACTCAATAGTTATCTCCCCAACAAGTAGGTTCACCCCTTTCCTAGTCCAACAAGGAGGGGAAGGAAGGAGGAAGGGGAGAGAAGGAAGGAGGGGGGCACCGCCCCCACCCCTTGTCC